>NW_023462842.1:0-16770 GCF_013731165.1 Rhagoletis pomonella | reverse complement strand
AAAAACCGTGGTAACAGTTATTCGTCGCCAGACTGTAATAAAATATAAAAAAACGTATAAAAAAAAGCATTACAAAATTAAAAACAAAATGATTTTTATTATTAAATCACGTTATTGACAACATATAAAAATTGGCTGCAGAAGGTGTTCAGGCCATCTTCTTCGGTAACACAGAAAGGAGAATTCTACGTGGTAAGGGTTAAAATCCCTAAGAGCTGACCTTCGGCCGTTCTTTGCAATAGGTGTTCAGCAAAAGGTGTTCAGCCCCTCTGCGCGCAATTTTTTTCGCCAATATTTTATAAAACCTTAAAGTTTAAGTAAAAAATCCTGCGATATTACTTTTGATATTATTTAATCGTCTGGCAGCACCAACCAGGGATGAAAAATGGAAATTTCAGATTGTACCTAATATCTTAAAATAAATGCACCTAAATGAGACTAAAGTAAAGTTACATCATGCGTTTGTAGTTTTTTTTATTAATTTTATTTAAAATATTAATACAAAAGATGGATTTACTTTAAACTTGAGTAGATTTTTTTTTAACTGAGCTTATATCCACAGACTATAATCTAATGGCAATAGGAGAAGCTTTGATTTTTGTCTAATTTTGACTACTAAAAAATATTCGCGAAAAAGACTTTGCGATGTTTATTTTTATATCCAGGTTTTTATAAAGCAACAGGTGCGGCAAGCCTAGAGAAAATAATCGGATTTGCCGTCAGTGATTTCCAGAAATCAAAATGCGAATATGGGTTAAATAGATTTTGTCTCAAACAAAGAATGTACGAAATTTGAAGAAATCCTAGACACTGACCTGTATGGGCGAATAAAGGCCGGTTTTCAATATGTCATATTTGGACAATAAAATTTGTCGACAAATTTTGACACAAATTTCTTCCTTTATCCATACTTTTATCGATGATATTATGGGCCAAAAATTTACAAATAGCTGCTTTAGCAGCGCATGTACACGACTGAAGACCTATTCTGATCTAAATCAATCAATAGACCATTTTTTACTCCCATTTGACAATTTGTTTTCACTTATTTGACCGCAAATGCCATTGAATTTGACATAGTGAAAATAAGCCTTAAAATTAATAGAAAAGTTGAAAATGCGTGAACTTTGGTTTTATGGTTTCAGTAAAAATGTATTCCAACAATTGCAAAGGTAGAGCGTTTGTAGAGTTCACAACGTCTAGGGCACAATGACGTTTTATGGAAGAAATTCTTCAAATTTCGAATATAACAAATATTACGAATTTGAGTATAGTTAAGCAAATTGTAAATTTTTCGTAGGGACTGCTCTAAATACAATGTAAAATGTTTAAGAGAATGATAGTTTATTCTTCAAAATGTAAGCGAAACTTCTCCAATACCTACAAATAAATATATTAGCACGGTAAAGGAAAAAGAAAAAAAAAACTATAAATGGATCTGACCAGAAAAGGATTGTACCTAAAAACTAGTGATTGTACCTAATGTACCTTTAAGTCATCAAACGTCGGAAAAAGGTACAATTGTACCTACTTTTTCATCCCTGGCACCAACCTCGCTGATTGTTGAAGTTATTTTTTATATACTTGTTCAAAAATAACTTGACTGCATGATGCAAATATAAGGTAGTTTCAATAAACAACTTTTGACGGATAATAAAATTTTTTGAAGTTTCATAAATTGTGAACATTCTCAACGGCCATACCACTTTTATAATATTAAAACAATAAATCGGAGTATTTTCTTTCCCACATTTATACCAATTTAATAATATATCAAATGAAAAATCATTATCAGTGCTTGGTAATTTTTTTACTTATGTGGTTCGCACCTTTTTTTATTAAAAATATGTAATGTTAAAGGAGACTTCATTGAAATTGTTCTTTTTATTTTATAATTAAAATCACGAGAGCATTATGTTGTTATTTTTTCATTTTCTTATTTTGTATGCAATCATGCAATTTAAAAATCTAATTCTAAAGAATTCTCTTTCCAAATAAATCCTTTTATAATCGCCAATTCCATGTGAATAAATTGTTCTCATAACTTAACATGCAAAACAAAAACAAATTGGGAAAAATTATTTTTGTGTTACTTTATAATTTTGGGAATATTTGTTCACATGAAATTCGTGAAAATTTACTTTTAAATTTCTCATCAGATTTTGCAAAAAATTTGGCTTTGTGGTTAGCGTATCACCATTAACTTCAACAAATTTCGAATTTAAAATTTCCAATGTATGCAAAAAACTTTAATTCGGCTTGCGCAGACCGCCCTCCGATAAGCAATTAGCATGAGTATAATTTTTATCACTTTCTTCATCCGTTCTGAAACCTAGTTTCGTCCACCCCCTTTTTGAGATTATGCATTAATTTTCAGGCTCATCATATTCGACATCTTTGAGTGGACTGATGAAATCTTCTGTTTAAAAAAAAAATATATATTACTGCTCGTGATCAGGTAACATGAATTTAATGAAATGTCATAATTTTATTAAAAGTCAAATGGTTAACAACAACAACGAATGTCATTAAATGCAACTACCTTCTTTTTTATAAGCTTTTATTTAACTTGGTCATCCCGCGCAAATCGCGGAAATTTCCAATCGATTTTAAACTGACTTCCCGACAAATTAGAGATTTGAAATTTTCAGCATAGTTCCAATAACGGTGACAATGCAATTTAAAATGTAAATGAATTCTCCATAAGGTCCAGGGGTCTTGATTCAAAGGCGGTCAAAAAATAGTAAGATTTATGGCTAACAGAGCGTAATTTGCCAAAGAACGTAAAACCACTATAAAATTGTTAAAGCTGCCGGCGCGCCGCGGCGGTAGTGTAGCAAAGCTTTTCCTAGTCAAGATATGAACCTCGTTGTAGGCATCATATCAAGGAGATCCAATTAGAAGACTCCAGATGTCTCCCCGCCAGAAGAAGTTAAATATTGCGCCTAAATATATGCCATGCTACAGCGGAAATGGACGACACGCCATTTCTTAAATAAAATTAACTGCTGCTATATGTACATATGTATGTTTATACAAAACGTAAGCAAACAACATTTTGCTTGCCAAGTCTTCTGTTCTCTTTCATTGCAAGTTGAATTATTTTAATATCTATTGCAAGATTTTGTACATAAAATAAAATAACACTTCTTAATATACAACGCTTTTATAAATGGACTAAAAATTATAAAATAAAATAATGTAAAAAAAATATTTTTTAAAAGCAAGCTTTTATTTAACCTGTGCAATCAAAGCAATAAAATGAAGTAGTGTAACAAAAGATTTTTTAGCAAGAAAATTTTGTCAAAACTGCACTAAAATGAATAAAATAAAATAAGTTAAGGTCTCGTTAAAGTTACTAAAAGCCATTTAGTGAAAGGAGTTATTCAAACTCTAATGAAAATTACTAACAATTTGTACTAATTTACTTCGTTTTTAAAAAAGCTTTTTTTTGTGGAGGGTGTTGCGCATTTTCTTCCATATAACACATGATAAAAATTTTTTTTTAATGGAATAAATCCGCAACACCCTCGACAAAAAAAATTCGAAAAAATCAACGGCAATTTTTAGCAATTTGAAACTTGCACTTTATTATACTAAAATTGAATGGGCTACAAAACTGCATACCCGAAAATTTTCTAAATATTGTAATTAAATATTTTGAAATTTTGATGACGATTTTTTTAAGTTTGATTAATTTTTTTGCAATTTGTGCAAGCTTTGCAACTTTTGTTATTGTGATTTCTGATATAGATTGAATTATATTTTAAATGAAAATTATTAAAAATAAATAAATAAACATAATTTGCAAGCAATATCGTTTTGAATTTCGTTGCTAATTAGTTGCACGCATCTGTATACCTAGCAATATTGTTGTACAATACGTTAAGTTTTTTCTTACACACGCTGTCACAACCAGCAAATAATTCAGAACCGTATAGGAGAGTCGGCAATATGTAGCTTTTGGCAAGGAGGAGACGAATTCTTACTGGGGTAAAATATTGAGTGGTCCAGAGGGACCTTAGCATTCCATAAACCTTACCAATTGCAAGATAAATGTGATTATTCCAGCTTAGGGTTCTGTTGAAAACAACGCCAAGATTTTTTGCTGAGTCAACGTAGCGTATTACAGAGCTATTCAATGTAACTTTGTCGTATGTGTCGAGTTTAAGGTATTTTTTATAAATTGCAATACACTGGGACTTGCTGGGGTTTAAAACCAAACCATTGTGACTAGCCCACTCGCTGAGAAGATTTAAATCGTTATTTAAGTCACTAATACATCTATTAATTGAATCAATTGGACAGCTAAGATACACTTGAACATCGTCAACATACACGTGCATGTTACAATGCTTAATAACTATAAGAGTGCGCGGGGTGGGGTCTTCACCTTTAGAATCAAAAAGCCCCCTCTAGATCCTTCATTTTTTATTTCGTTTTTCGTATCGATTTTCACTCTTTACCAGAGGTCGAAAATAACCCTCTCCACTTTGAAAGTGTCCGAAAATAACCGTTACTATTTAAGAGAAAAAATAACCCACAAAACAGAACAGGTGGTTTATTTTTTGTAGATGTGTGCTCCTCTCAGTAGGAAAGAGTTATTTACATATAATTTCCGTTGCTGTTGCTCCCGGACAATTGTCACTGGAAGAGAAAAAATAAGTGTTAGAGCGCGGTTAGCCACGAATGTGGTACGCAAAGTACCGTAGAAGTGCGTAGAAGCATATCAAATTTGCTGTTGATAGAGATAGAGAGAAGCAACGTAAACGTCACGGTCATGCGGTAGCAGGGTTGCGTGATTTTAAATCCTTAAATATATATGATTTGTGATTTGGTTTGTCAACCATATAAAAAATAAAATTTATTTGTCATTTGATTTGTCAACCAAATAAGAAATACAAATTTCTGATTTGATTTGTAGAGCGAATCAATTTAATTTGTAATTTTTCAACTAAATAATACTCTTGTTATGCAATGCAAATAAGATATTCTAGTATCTTCGGGATATTTTGGACTAATTCGGGATTTTCGAGACTTCTTCAGGATTTTCGGACTCTTCGGGACTACTTCAAGATTTTTAGTCTATTTCAGGAGTTTTGGACTATTTCGGGATTTTCGAGACTACTTTGAGATTTTCGAGATCCTCGGGAAAAATTGGGGATTTTCGAGACTTCTTCCCGATTTTCAGAATCTTCCGGACTACTTCGCGATTTTCGGACAGTTTCGGGTTTTTTGGACTATGTCGGCATTTTTGGACTATTTCGGTACATTCGAGACTAGTTTGGGATTTTCGGGATCTTCGCGACTAATTCGGGATTTTCGAGACTTCTTCGGGATTTTCGGATTCTTTGGGACTACTTCGGCACTTTTGGACTATTTCGGGATTTTCGAGACTACATTGGGATTTTCGGGATCCTCGGGACTAATTCGGGATTTTCGAGACTTCTTCGGGATTATCAGAATCTTCGTGACTACTTTGGGATTTTTGGACTATTTCGGAATTTTGGAGACTATTTTGGGATTTTAGGGATCCTCGGGGCTAATTCGCGATTTTCGAGACTTTTTGGGATTTTTGAGACTTGTACGGAAGATCGATTAAAATATCGATAATAAAATCGATACCTAAATCGATAACAAAATCCCTAAAAATATCGATTATTATATCCGTAAGTCCCGAAAATACCGAAAATCCCGAAATAGTTCCCAGGTTGGGTCTCTGTCTCTATCTATACCATTTTCTTTACTTTTATCGGTATCCTCATCCTCATCTTTTTCTTAATCCTTGTTTTAACCTTTATGTTTATCACTTTCTTCATCTACATACATATATAAGTAAAACGTTTAAGTTTACCTTGATCTTCATTTTTGCATTTATCTTTACGCATCTTAGTTTTTGTCTTTATTTTTGTTTTTACCTTTGCCTTTATACTTTTCTTTATCAATATAATAAAATAGCTTATTTTCAGTGCATCATATGTGCACACTCTCTCTTCTTTGTCATAACCCTGCAGAAAGAAATTATCAATTGATAAAAAATAACCCACTTGTAGTTAGCTTTTTTGCGGGATTTCTATCAAATATATAACTTGTAGTTAGCTACAAAAAGCTACCTTGAAACCAGGGTACGAAAATAAACTGTACAAAACAATTCCCATTTGCTCATCGATCATCATATCATTTGTGGTTTTGTACAGTTTTGTACATAGTCAGAAACAAATTGTAAGATTCACTGTCATTTTCCCCAACGAGAAACGTTTGCTTTTCGTTTGTCACAATTGTACCATAGGTACGGTGACCATAAATATGGATTCAAAATGAAGGACAATTTTTCAAAAATATACCTACATATATTTACGTAGTATAAAAATATCAAAAGAGTATTTATGATTCAAAATTCTTAATACATTTTAAACTTTAACAATGAATCACGTTTTCTTCATCGATATTAATCTTTTTTTACATGAATATTTATAAATACATACAGTAAAACATATTATAATTACAATAGCTTACACGAAAAGTGAAAATCTTTAAGAGATTATTTTATAGGCAAATTTTGAGTCGTTCAAAAAGAAAAGAATACCCTTCTTTTTTGTTTTTTGGTACTTTTCGCAGTTATTTGTCAAAAGTGGCCGTCATGAATCGACGTAAACGACGAGTTACAAAGTGCCCTTTACAAAAATATATAATTTGTGCAGATTGCGCTCCATAGCATCTACATTTCTAATCCGATTTTCATTATCTTGGCTCAAAATTTACTGTAATGATATATCTTCTTTATCGAATTTTTAAAATAATGAAAAAAATAATCAAATGAAACACTCACTTTTTTCGACTTTGACGACAAAATGCAAATGGTCGCCTGTAGCACTAATAATTTTCATTGAAGTCGCCACAAGAGGCACATCAATACCCTTCGAGCTGTAAGTCGCTTACGTTGATTTGGAGATTTTTTCATGAGATATTGAAGAAAAGCTACGAAAAGTACCAAAAAACACTTTTTTGAAAAAATCCATCCACTGTCCGATAATGCGGGACAAATGCGGGACACTTGGAAAAAATCAGTACATTTTCAGGTTTTTCAGGTTTGAAAAACTACGCAGGACCGACCTTTGAAAAACAGTACGGTCCTGCAAAAAAACAGAACGGATGGTCACCGTAACCATAGGGTACGTTTTATATGTATGCAAAGGTTTCAATTACGTAAAAAATATTTTATTCTGTAAATTTTCATATCCAATTCAATTAAAAAACATTTTTATTTTTTTATTCATTGCATTTGGCATTCGTTTTGTATTTAGTTATTGCATATATGTACATACATACATATATTTTTCTCTGCGCGATTCATTTCGTTTGTTGTTTCGTCTGTAACTGCTAAACTACTGTAGTGTACTATCGCCAAAAACAACTCAGTCGTTTTGTTTTCGTATTGTACCGAAATGTTGAAGTAATAAACGAAACGAAATAGTAACGTACAATATAGTTTATTTTCGTACACTGCTTGAAACTAGTTGACAAGTAATGCAGGCAGCGTTCCCAGGTTGACGTTTTTAACGTCATTTGGACGTTCTTTGTATCCTGCTAACCTTTGGACGTTTTTGTGTAAAAAATTACGTTTTTTAACTTCCCAGTAATTTTTCTCTATGCGCAATATATTCAATGTATAGCATACTATTTGCTTGTAGAGTAAATACTTACGCTCACACTTTCGGCAAATTTGTTGCTAAATCTTGTAAGTAGAACTGATTTTGAATTATTTTCTTAATAAATCTTTACAAGCTTTGTTTTTGCAGCGGGTACCTCAAAAGATATTTATTCTTTGGACACATATGACTTAAATATGATGCAAACCAAGCGTATTTCTTATTCTTGGACTAAGGATCCCGCGTTCAAAGGCTGGTTGTGTAAACACTTGAGGTTACAAGGCTTATTACAATGTTTGCAATTGCATATTAAAAGCCAAATCAGGAAGAGCTGATCCATTGCAACACGCACGCTCGCAAGAGCACTATGTTCCTTCTTAGCAGAACGTAATTTAGCATTTTCGACAACCGACCACCTAACCAAATGTCTACAAGAAAAAAAATATTAAAAATCAACGCGATTCTTTAGTAACTTAAAACTTGCACATTATTACCCTGGAATTTAATGGGCTATCAAACTGCATACTAAATAAAATTCTAAAAAACTTGAAAATCTAGCTGAAACTTTGCAGATTTTTTTAAATTTTTGCACAAAGTTTGAAATGTGGATTTATATTGTGTTGTTAATATACTGAGCTGGGCTTTTATGAAAAAATAATAAACATTAAATAAAAAAAATAGAAACAGCCAAAATGTTGATGTCAATGTTATTGTGGCTTATTAACATTTTATTTTTAATATTTTTATTGAGCTTTGTACCACGATTGTTTATTAGGCAAAATTTAAAAAGGCAAATGAATCAGCAACAAGAGTTTACGGGATGTACATAGCTCAGTGGTTAACGCTTCTGACTTTGAACATCGATTACGCAGGTTCGATCCCTGCTGAAGTCTAGAAAAAAGAAGTCTGATGAAGAGATGTGGTGATCTCCGAAATAGCTGCTATAACTTCTGCCGCTTAGACTTTGTTGCTTTTTCAATTTTTCCCAATAAACAATCGTGATACAAAGCTCAATAAAAATAATAAAAATAAAATGTTAATAAGCCACAATAACATTGACAAATACATATAATCTTTGTTATTGATTATAGTGTTGCTATTTCTATGCATGAATGTCATGTGCAGTGAAGAGAAATAACACTGTGGAACAAATTCAGGTTAGCAAAAGTTAGGTCGATTCTGAGAGTGAGGGGTGAAAATAGAGGCTAAATTAGAAGACCCGTATCGCGGCGTTTGTTTATGTTAGTTCGAATTTTTTTTTAATCGACCTTCGAACTTTGCAGTCAAATGCCGATTTTCAGCATATTGTTTATATGGTTTTTTGGCTATAAATCGTCGACTAATTGATATTATTTTCAATCTGTTAAAGCCAAATTATTGCTAGAGACCTTAGCCTCTATTTTCACCCTTCACTCTCAGAATCGACCTAACTTTTGCTAACCTGAATTCGTTCCACAGTATCATTATAATGATAGTGATGATATTTTTAACTAATATGGTTACGGATAGACGGGTAAACGGAGAATAACCATAACTTTAAAGCCCTAATTATATTATTATTTTCTTTATAGGAACGAGCTCAAATATCATTTGTGTTATATTACGTTCAAATTGGCCCCATTTAACTTGTTAAATGAAAAAGAGCTTTTTGGAAAACACAATCGTCCACATTGAACATTGGGAGTTAACTTTGACGGTTGTTTGATTACCAATAAAAATTCGAAAAAAAATATTCAAAATCAAGTTTTTGTGTTCAATTTGTTTTGAGCGAATGTCTGCTTCATGATATTAACGCATACGGATTATGTACTGCAAACCAAAGTTCCCGAAATCTTAACGAAATCTTTAGGAGTATCTCATTTCTGTAACGATTTTTTTACGAATCTTCAAAGAAAATTATATGAAGGGGTTGACACGAACTCGTAAAGAAATTTCTGTACGAAAAATAAAGAAAATTCTGAAAAAATTCTGCAAGAAATTCTTCACATAGCAGCATTATTTTCATTGCTTTACCGATTTTCTTCCGAAATTTCGTAAAAGAATCGCAGTGTACACAGTTTATTTCATTTTAGAAAATTCGGCATAAAATCGGATGAGATCTTTACGAATTCATTAAAACTTCTCTACAATTCAGAATACTCTGAAAAAATGGTTTGCAAAATGTTTAGTTCGTATGCACTATTTATCTCTGCGTACGATGAGACCTCATGGGAAATAACTAATTACCGCCTTTGCCTCTTTTTTGGCGGGCAGACATGCATACAATTTTGATAATTTTTGATAATTTTTAATTTTTAATATTTTTCAGAATATAAATTTTATGAACGTTGGCGTGTCAAATGAAAGCTTTTGGGTCTTTCTGATTGGTTGGAGCAGAAAGCTTTCTGATACAACTCTGCGCTGAACTGGTTTTCAAACGAGTTAAATGATTTAACTGGTTCAATTTTCCAACAACAATTGCATGCGATTTAACTTGTTTATGGACATGTTTTGTTCATTTAACTGGTTCAAGCCCATTTAATATGTTTAGCTCGTCAATTTGAACGTAGTATTACTCGTGAAAGCCTTTATGAAATAATGAAAAACTTTGGCTGCGATCAATTCAATGATAAATTTAACGTTTTAACGGGACAAATGAAAGATCGCATCATGCCATCTGATGAAAATTTAAAATAATTTAATGAAAAGATGACATATTTCATCTCTGAGGTCCAAATTCGTTGGAATAGGTCCTGTAGACACGAAGAACGGTTTTTAAAGTAAACAAAAGTTGGCTTGAGTCCTCTATAGGTTTTCCGTGATCAAAACAGAATAAACGTCAAATGTCAGAAAAAGCTCTAGAGGCGCGAAACAAAGATTTTAAGAGCTACAGAGAACATTTTTCTCGCAAGTGCAACAGAAAAAAGACGAATGAAGATATATTCCATAGACTTTTAATTAGTTCCGACCCTGTTGTATCAAGTATGAGAAAACTATCCAAAAAAATTGCAGGATTTGCCGAAAGAAGAACAACAGTTGTTAATTATGCAGCCAAATAGCGATGATGAAGATGTTGATAGTGATGACAATGACGCAAGCGAATATGATGATTATTTTTATTAAAGGTTATACATATCTAAATTACTTTCTAGGCTTAACAAAAACATGTAGATAATTGTTGAAGAGAAAATTTGTACAATTCGTATTCATTATCATATACAAAATTACCTAAAAAAGTGATGATGATGATGAAAATAGTAATGAAGATAATGATGAGGATAATTATTAAAATGTTAGAAGTGGTGTTTAACTTGTAATTAATGATGATTAGGATTTTAACAAATTATCATTAATAATAAAAAATATTTATGGGAGTAACAACGAAATTTTAACTTTTCTCAGGTTGTTGTTGTTGTATCGGCTACTAAGCCCCGCTCGGGTCGGTTCATCCGTCAACGTTGTCATCCATTTCAGCTAGGGGGCAGCCCAGGAAGTGTGCGACAGGGGCGTCAGCTGAGTGGGGTTCTCAGGCCATGTGAAGAGGTGCCGAGAGTCATGTGGCGACTCTCCACATGCCGGGCATTGGTTGGGCACATCCTCATTGATTCTGCTCACGTAAGAGTGTAGCCTGCTGCAATAGCCAGAGCGAAGTTGGGCTATTGTAGTGCGGGTCTCCCGAGGCAGACAAAGTTCTGTCCCGTCCACGTCCGGAGGTTGTGTACCTAGAACGGCATTCATAGGGCGGGAGTCTACATAAATTGAGACTGATTCCCTGTGAATGCCGTTCAGGGCCTGTCGGTAGGTTGACGGGTCCAGAGGTTGTTTAATAAACCTCTGGATTTCGTCCGTGAGTTCGTAGAGATGCCTCCTGACGTGCAGCTGTTTGCTGGGATGACCACGTCTGTTTGTCCCAACAAGGAACTGCTTGCAGAGCATTGTATTATGCTCCTCGACTGGGAGCATCTGGGCCTCATCGTGTAGGTGGTGTTGGGGCGTCATCAAGAGGCATCCAGTCGCTGTTCGTAGTGCCGTGTTATGGCAAGTCTGTAGCTTCATCCACTGCGTCCTGCTAGTCCCAGACGACCACACGGGCGCTGCATAGTTTAGAACCGGCCGGCCAATTGCCTTGTATGTTGCCAACAACGTTTCTTTATCTTTGCCCCAAGTGCTGCCGGCCAGCGACTTGAGGATATTCTTGCGGCTCTGTACTTTGTTGACAATTGCGGTCGTATGCGCCGAGAAGGAGAGCAGAGTGTCGAAGGTAACTCCGAGGATTTTTGGATTATTCACCGTCGGTATTGTTACGCCATCAACGTGAATACCCAGTTGCAGTCTGACCTCCATCGTCCAGGTGGTGAATAGGGTTGCCAAGGATTTCGCAGGGGATAGGGCAAGGCTCCTTGCAGTGAAGAAGCGAGAGAGTTCAGCGGGATAACCGTTTACTTTCGAGCACAAGTCATCAATTCCATTCCCAGACGCCATGATCGAACAATCGTCAGCATAGGAGACAATATTGACACCCTCTGGTGGTTGAGGAAGCTTCGAAATATAATACATAATTAAACGGTAGTGGGGACGGGACACATCCCCCGTAGTACCCCCTGTTTAGTTTTAGTGGCTTACTGGTTTTGTCTCTAAAAATTACTGACGAGTGTCGACCACTCAGGTAATTCGCCGACCACCGTTTAGGTCCCTGTGGGAGTGAGGAGGCCTCTATATCTTCTAGTAGCGTTGAATGGCTGAGAGTGTCGAACGCCTTGGGCAGGTCCAACGCTACTTGGATAGTTCTCTCACAGGGGCCGTTAAGGCCACGAGTTATCTGAGTGTTTATGGCGTTAAGTGCTGTTGTTGTGCTATGCACTTTACGGAACCCATGCTGATGCTTCGCTGGGGTCAGGTGGTTCGTAAAATACGGGAGTAGCAGGACCTCTAGTGTCTTCGCTACCGGGGAAAAAAGGGTTATAGGGCGATAAAACTCTCCTTTGTTGGCTGGTTTCCCCGGTTTGAGCAGTGGGACCACTCTCCCCATCTTCCAGAAGTCTGGAATGACGAGAGTGGCCATAGACAGATTGAGGACCTCCGTTAGGTACGTTACTCTCGCAGGACCCAAATTTTTCAGCATCAACATGCATATTCCGTCGGGTCCAATGGCTTTGGAGGCTTTCGCCCGCCTGATGGCTACCTTTACCTCACCGCTGGTGAAAACAAGAGGCGCACTGGGTTTTGGCATTTTGTGCAGCCTTCTGGTCACTCGACGTTTGGCTTTATCCACCGGAGGACACAGAATGAACCACCGACTAAAATAGCTCGCGCATCGCTCAGGGTCCGACGATGCGTGTTCACCAAAGTCTATTTCGACTCTGTCGTCACGCTTCGTCGAGTTGGACAACGACCTCACGGTTGACAAAAGCTTGCTCACACCAGAGGCGAAGTTGCAGATCTTCAAATGCTCTTCCCATTTCTTCCGCTTATGTACGTTCACAAGTTGCCGAATCTCCGAATTGAGATCCCTGATACGGGGATTTCCGGGATCGGCCTGATGAAGGTTGTCGCGCTCATTGGCTAGAAAAGCCGCTTCAGCAGTAAAGTTCGGACGTGGATCCTTAATACATCCTGCTGGGATAAGGCGAGCTGCAGCTGCAGAACGTCGGTTGGTATGGGCAGTGCAGTGAAGGCGCCGTCAGTAACATCCGCGAAGCCTTTGCAGTCAGCTTTGGAAAAGTTGACATAGGTCCGGTGATCCACGGAAGCAAAGTCGGCAGGTTTATCAATCGAGTGACTATGGGCAGAGGGTCTGATGCTAGGGTCAGCATAGGTTGCCATGATACGCTGTTTATCAGACCAGCGCTGACAATTGTTAGACCTGGCAGCTGCAGCGGCTGCCCATAATCCTGGTGGGTGCGTTGTCGTTCATTGTGCAGAATGTCGAATCGTCTCTCTGCTCATCCAGATGTATTTCCCTACGATCAATTGACAGGCTTGAGTGCCAAAGATCGTGGTGCGCGTTAAAGTCACCAACTACCATACGGTTTTCACCTCTAGAGTACCGCACCTATTTCAGGGTGATATCCTGACGGGCAGCTGGTGACAGGTGGTATGTATACGTTAAATATTTCGAGCTCAAACTCGCCTGACCGGATAGCAATACCCTGACATTCTAGGATCGTATCCCTGCGGTCGATGTCTGCTTCGATAAGACGATACTGCACGGTGTGGTGCGCGATGAACGCTAAACCTCCACCATTGTCTCGCTCGCGATCTCGACGGTGCACGTTGTATCCGGCGCAATTCAACAAGGTTGAATTGCCGTGCAACTTCGAAGGTTTCAAGACCGCGGCGTACTCCTGTAAGAACAATAATGGCGACCTAGTAACTGATGTCTAGAGCGTACTTAAATTATGGAGGGAACACTTTTCCGCTATACTAAATGGTAGCAGCACAGAAAGTTGTGGAGAAGAAGAACCCGAGCCCGCAGTATACCTGAATTTGGTATCCCCTCAAAACTCATACGGCTGTGTAAAACGTCGTTGAGCAATACCACCAGCTCCGTCAGAATTGGGAAAGACCTCTCCGAGCCGTTCGCCACAAAACGGGGTTTCAGACAGGGCGACTCCCTTTCATGTGACTTCTTTAATCTGATGTTGGAGAATATAAGAGCTGCAGAACTGAACCGCTCAGGAACAATTTACTACAAGAGCATGTAATTGCTGGCTTATGCCGATGACATCGACATCATCGGTAACAAAAACCGCGAAGTCTGTTCTGCCTTTTCCAAGTTGACGAAGTATCTCCTGTCATTAAACAAACAGTCAGCGCATTCGCGCCTTGGCACCCACGTCACTGTTGACAGTTACAATTTCGAGAAAGTAGAGAATTTCGTTTACTTGGGAACCAGCATTAACACCGATAATAATGTCATAATGTCAGCATTGAAATCCAACGCAGAATCACTCTTGCCAACAAGTGCTACTTTGGACTGAGTAGGCAATTCAGGAGTAAAATTCTCTCTCGACGTACGAAAACCACGCTCTATAAGTCACTCATCATGCCCGTGCTGGTATATGGCGCAGACGCATGGACAATGACAACATCCGATGAGGCGGCTCTTGGAGTGTTTGAGAGAAAGATTTTGCGGTAGATTTAAGCTGTATGAGCTTTACAACGACATGGACATAGTGCAGCGAATTAAAATACAGCGGCTCTACGCTGGCTTGGCCATGTCGTTCGAATGGACACCGACGCTCCAGGTCTGAAAGTATTCAACTCGGAACCCGCTGGTAGTAGCAGAGGAAGAGGGCCTCCCTCCCCACTGCGATGGAAAGGTCAGGTAGAGAAGGACTTGGCTTCACTTGGTATTTCCAATTGGCGTCATTTGGCACAGAGGAGAAACGACTGGCGTGCTTTGCTGAACTCGGCCAAAATCGCTAAGCGGTTACAGCGCCAAAAAAGAAGAAGAGAACGGACAGCCGGTTCTACGTACCGGAATGACTCGGGTTTCACAAGACCAAGGGCTGTTGTTTCGGCGATCTAACCCCGTTTAGGTCGGCGAAGTATCTCAGAAGTTGTCCGTCCATAGGGCTACATTCACTACGTATTCTCCTACTCAGGGCTGGCATCGAGTCAAACCCAGGGCCAGAAACATACACCTGCTGTGTATGCCGGTGACGATTACACCACAACTCCACCTCAGTCAAGTGTAATGCCTGCGAGGGGTGGAGTCACCTCAGAGTCTGCTCGGGACTACGGACACATAGACAGTGGACCACGTCGTACGTGGCCCCCTGTTGCTCAAACAGAGCTGCCTCCACGGCTAACCACAGTCCGCCCGAGCAGCCTCACACACTCAAACAGCAGCCTCACACAGTCACCACAACACAACAACATAATAACACCACAGACCGTACCACAGCCACCACAGACCACATAACACACACAACCGCACCACCACCCACACGCCGCCGCCAACAACTCCTGGTTCCCCCTACAATCTGCACGGTATGTCAGACCAGGATATTCCGTAATGTGACATCAGTCAAGTGCAACACCTGCCTTGGCTGGTGCCACTTTAGGGTATGCTCAGGTCTGCGTACCACGCGAGATTGGACTGGGAACTTCGAGGGCCCGCGTTGCGCTGCTCGGTCGCAGACCCCAATTGCGACGCCCCCCGCCACCACCACAGGGCGGCAATCAACACAGCAGCACACACAGCCAACGGGGCAAGAACATACACTTCACTTACACCCCACATCACGACACGTCTCCCGAACCACATGAAGCTCCTTCAATTTAACTGCAACGGGCTACAGAGCAAGATTGAGGAGATAACCGTCTTCATGTGTCGGCATGGTATATTGATAGCTGCGGTCCAAGAGACGAAGTTGCACAGCAATTCAACTTTGTTGAATTGCGCCGGGTACAACGTGCACCGTCGAGATCGCGAGCGAGATAATGGTGGTGGCTTAGCGTTCATCACGCACCACACCGTGCAGTATCGTCTTATCGAAGCAGACATCGACCGCAGGGATACCACCCTAGAATGTTAGGGCATCGCTATCCGGTCAGGCGATGTCGAGCTCGAAATATTTAACATATACATACCCCTGTCACCTGCTGCCCGGCAGGATATCACCCTGATATAGGTGCGCTCCTCAGAGGTGAAAACCGTATGGTAGTAGGTGACTTTAATGCGCACCACGATCTTTGGCACTCAAGCCTGTCAAACGACCGTAGGGGAACAGACTTGGCTGAGCAGATAGACAATTCGACATTCTGCACAATGAACGACGACGCACCCACCAGGATTATGGGTAACTGCAGTAGCTCGCCAGACATCACAATAGTCAGCGCTGGTCTGATAAACAGCATAACATGGCGACCTATGCTGACTGTAGCATCAGACCACCTACCCATAGTCATTTCGATTGATAAACCAACCGACTTTGCCTCCGCCAAACACCGGACCTATATCAACTTTTCCAAAGCTGATTGGAAAGGTTACGCGGAGTTTACCGAAAACACCTTCACAGCGCTCCCCACACCAACCGACGTCCATCTCGGTGAACGTAAGTTCCGCAGGGCGGACACTGCTGCTGCAGCTCGCTTCATACCGGCAGGATGTATATCGGACCCACGTCCAAACTTC
>NW_023462841.1:0-16772 GCF_013731165.1 Rhagoletis pomonella | reverse complement strand
ATATTTTTAAAGAGAGTTGCCACCTATTTACTAATTTAAAATCAATTTAATTGACAAGTTAAATGAAATATTTTAGTACGGGTGTCAAGCGAGATAGATTTAGTTAAGCCTTATTTACAAAATATTTTTGAAGGATGTTGCCACCAGTTTTAAAGTTCCAGTTCAATTTAATGAGAGGCGAAATGAAACATTACATACAAAAGGGTGTCAAACGAAAGAACTTAAAGATATTTTTTTCGCCAAAATATTTTTTAAGAAAATAAACGTCACATTTGACTTAGTTAATTGAAATATTATGTCGAGGTAACGCATATACATATTTGCTATAAATTTCTTGGAAATTATTTTATACGAGATTTAACACACAAATATCTAAAATTTAAGTAAATCAACTTTCTCTGTTTATGTATATTAAATAGAATATAAAAATATCGGTATTATCTAAAATTATTTTTATATACACATGACTAAGTCTGATTTAGTTAAAATTTCGAACAAACATTATCCATACACTAAGATATACATTTTATTATTTTTTATTTCATCTCGTAAAACTTCCAACAAAAAAAAGTCATGTAAATTTTATACAAATACTTTGCATTACCAACGCCTCTTAACTTTAATTTTAAATCCCCAATTTGCTTGCTCACGCTCTTCCTCAAGTTACTCACCTCTTTCCATCCACCCTGCGAAATAAAAAACATGCCCCAACAAACGTTCGCCTACATACTTAATGTCAATTACCATTAATTTCGAAATCAAAACCTACTTTATAGCATAGCAAATTAACACCGTCATAAAAGTTCGTATTTATGCGAGTATTGGAAATGAAATCAGTAAAAAATTAGAGATGTAAAATGGTAAATTGTAAATGTAGGCGGTCCTATATACACGTAAAGCTTCAATAGAAATTTTGTAGTCAATTCGAAAATAAAAAACAAACGATAAAAATAATAAACACAAAATAAACATTAAAACGGTAAAATGACGCTGAAACAAGCCAAAGCAAATACCGTACCCCACCCATAAACGCACGTAAACGAAGTCAAAGTTGCATAAACACGCGTCAGTGGCGTTGCACCGAGGGGGAGCATTTCTTTCTTATTTATTATTTTTTTCTATATTTTAAGGAAAGTTCCTTTCATTCACTTATAATAAAACCCTCAATAAATATATAAAAATAATTCCTTTGGCGATTACTTGGATTCAACACAACTTGCGCTTTTGAAAATTAACTTCGCGCAGAGAAACTTCGTGGCATTTTATCAAGGAATAGGCCGTGGCATGCCGTTGGGCTGTATGAATAAAAACTTTTTTCTTAAAAATTTCAGAACTTTTTTTTTAATCCCCTATCCATGCTTATATTAGAGTTTCAGCAACGGTGCTCAGTGACGTTTTTTTTTGAAATGAAACTTCTTTAGCGGCGGTTGGTTGGTTGGAAATAAATTGGCAAATTCAGCGGAAATTGCACACGGATCTGGTTGGGACGGAAATGATGCAACGGAAGTGATGCAACGGAAATGGTGCAACGGAAATGATTGGGGCTGAAACAAGTACTTCTTGTGTATATGCAACGGAAATGATGCAACAGAAATGATGCAACGGAAATGGTGCAACGGAAATGGTTGGGGCTGAAACAAGTGCTTCTTTTGTGTATGCATATAGTATCTATAAATTTAATAAAAATTTGCTAACAAAAGGTTAAAGAATAACACTTAGAAAAAGACCAATACAAGAATAAAAGTAAAGGTGACTACGTACATAAATGAAGAAAAGGATAAAGGCAAAGGTAAAAATAACAACAAAAACAAAGATGCGTAAAGATAAAGGCAAAAATGAAGACCAAGGTAAATCTAAACACTTTACTTATATATATAAGAACAAATGTGAAGGGGAATATGTAGCTGAAAAAATGATGAACATAAAAGTAAAGACAAAGAGGAGGATGAGGATACCGATAAATGCAAAGATGAAGATAGGGGAAGAAAGATTAAAATAGAGGTAATTAAAGAGGAAAGGATATAGAGAGAGACACAGAGACTCAATCTGGGAACTATTTTTGGATTTCAGAGATTTTCGGGATTCTCGAGACCTACCGATAAAATAATCGATATTTTTATCGGTTTAGTTATCGATTTTGTTATCGATATTTATCGATTTGTTATCGATATTTACCGATTTTGTTATCGATTTTGATATCGATATTTATCGATTTTGTTATCGATATTTATCGAATTTGTTATCGATATTTTTCGATTTTGTTATCGATATACAGTATCGATTTTCTAATCGATTTAGCTACCAATGGTATTATCGATGTTGCTATTGAATTTTTTATCGAATTTGTCATCGATTTTGGTATCGGTATTTTGATGGACGTTATAATCGATTTTGTTATCGATAGAGTATAATGATAAAAATGAAGATAATGGAAAAACAGAATAACATGAATGTTATTAAAACGAACAGTGGTACAGGTAGGGATCTACATTGATAGAAAAAAAGCGAAAAAATATAACCTTAAGCAAAAGCAGATGTGTGTATGTATAGATAGATAAGTAACGTAAGTTTCACTTCTACAGTGTGGCCCAGGCGCACTTACTTTTTTTATGAACTAAAGAGAAAGAATCGTAAAATGAAAAAATGTTCTCATTTAGCCAAATATGTATGTATGTATGTACGTATGCTATAAGATTCTTTCCAAAAATATTAATCGGACTAACTGGGAGTACAAAACAAAGTATTTAACTGAACCTCGTCCCTATACATTGGTTCGGGTTCAGCTTCTTTAAATGTGTCGCCTGTGTAGCCATTAAAAAGCGTTGAAAAGTGTTCCCTCCATACGCGCAGAGAATAGGGGTGCCGTTCAATGACTTCTGCAAGAGCTGGAGAAAAGATTTACACCCTGAACCGCATTCGGAAGGAGTATCCTGAGGTTTCTGGATTTTGGAACCTTCAGAGACCTTAGCGATTTAGCGGGTATAAGGGTAAGGCGATCGCTATATTTTTTCAACTCCACATACTAGTTTGTATAGCAAGGACGGGTTAATTGGGATCATCCCTTGTGGTATCACAACGAAACCGAATAAGCGCTTAAGTGTGCTGGTGTGCCCAACCAAATCCAATGTTTGAAATAAACATACCATTTTAGTGGCCCCTAAAGCGCACGCCGCTGTCTGCTGAATTCCATCAAGCGATAAATGGAATGAGTGAGTGGCAAATAAATAAAATACCCACGAAATCAACACACAACAGCAGCACAACAAAAACAAAGTACTATGTAGCAATACGCAGCTACAACAGCAAAATCAACAATAAAGCATTGGTACCTTTTTAGTATTCATCACAATTTATGTTAAGCTTAAGTTAAGTTTATGACAACAATTTTGCTAGTATTTAACATTAGCACAACATTTGCGACATACATCAGCATCATACACCTGCGTACACAGTGCATCGCATGGCAATGGAATTATTTTAAGCCACCCGAAACTACATAACAGAAGTCCTGCTATGCTGCTGAAAGTGAACTCTCGTTGTGAGCCGCTGTGTTGGACTCACTTGTAGGGGCGTGTGTGTGTGTGTGTGTGTGTAGTGTGTGCGTGCGTTTACGCTTGCCGTCGCTTTCACCTCATAAATATTGTAACAACTAACATAAATGCAATACACGACGACAACAGCAACAACAACCACAGCGGGAATAACAACAGCGGGAATAACGTGAACAGCTATAATAATAAACAACAAAGCAGCATGGCAGCAGGGTAGGCGGGCAACGGCAGTCAAGGAACAACACAGTTTAAACAGTGGTGGTACGGCGAAAAGCCACTAACAACAACAATGGCAAAATACCACAACACACAATGGCACACAAAATGAAACAACACAAACACACCGAAGGCAACTCATCAAATATGCAATTAAATCAGTTTCCGTTTAATTAAGTCGATGACAAGGAGTGTATTGCGGGGCTGGTGTGCGATGACGGTGACCGTACGGTAAACGGTAGTGAGGCGGGTGAATTGCCAAGCAAGTGGCTTAAGATAACGGCCGCAATGCTGGATAACTTTATCCTACTTCTCTCAATTCAGTTTTGTAGCATGTGCGTGTGTGTGTGTTCTTGGTCAATGTTAATGTTGCAGGGGAGGTGGATCGGTGTAAATGTAAGCCACGTGCCTCAAAAGGTATATAGTTATACATATGTACATAAAAGTATACATACATATGTATGTATGTAGAGCCGCAAGGGCAGCTATTTAAGACAATGTTATAGTAGAGGCACTCGAAGGTCAGTAGCACAAGCCTACATTACAACATACCCATGCCTTTTGTGACCTATGTATATATGCCTAGGCATGACCTTTCACCTTTTTTTGATAAATTTTTAATTATTTAGCATATAAATTGTATGTTTGCCAACATTACTAAAAAGCTTACTTATGTGCGTACATATATGTACATACATACATACTATGTACAGTCCCCAACAATATTATTGGGACAGAGAATTTTTCACAATTTATGAAAATTTGTAATGTTGCAAATCTCAACTTTTTAATCATTTTTTTAGAAGTATTTGGAAATGCAGTTTTGTAGCCATTAAATATTAGTATAATAAAATTAAGTTTAAAGTTGCTGAAAAATTAGGTTGATTCTGTTTTTTTTTTTTTTTGCTGACAGTGTTACACAGTTTCTTCCATATAAAAAAATTTCGAACGTACTTTGTATGGAAAAAAATCCAAAAATTAACGCAATTTTTTAGCAACTTTAAACTTACACTTTATTGTTCTTAAATTCAGTGGACTACAAAACTGCATTTTAAATTACTTTCTTTAGAAACTTGCCAATTTTTAAGAACATTTATTGGTTTTTCCTAAGTTAGAAATTGCATTTGTATGTTTTTTGTTGTATTATGAACTTAATTTTTATAAAAAATGTTCGGAAAAAATTAAAATACAAAATTGTGCATGCATTGTGAACAATTTTCTGTGCCAATAATTTTTTCGGTACTGTATGTCCATAAATATATAATGCACATACACGTTTAAGGGTTTTTTAAACATCTCAATTTTTTTATATCAACAGGAAGCTCTTAATTACAAAATATTTTGCCTTTCCATTATGAACATCAAGAACTTTGCTTTCAATGCATATTCGCACCACCAGTTTATAGAATTCTTCATTCAAACATAGTTGTAGATGATTTAAAACAGCTCTGTTGGCATCTCCTATGTAAATAAAAAACAAAAATGAATGAGTGCGACCGGGCCGGTCTTCGACAGTGAAAGATCTCTTGAATCATTTCTTAATCGTAGCGTAATCCTCATAGAAGGGAGAACGTATTTAGTTATTTTAAATTTGTCAAATTGCAAGTCAAGAATTCAGTTTTATTTGTGGTTTGAATCGTTGATCAATTGCAGAAAAAGAATTTATTTGTGCTTTGCTGCATTGAGCTGAAACGAGGTGACTAAAGGTGAGCTTGTTTAAGAAGAGTTGAGTTGAATTCTAAAAAATAAAATTCTATTCTAGTTAACGGTATTTTGGTGACACCTCCATCTAGAAAATTTTCGTTGAGCAACTTAGTTGAATTTTTCTAATTTTTCTACAAAGTTAGAAATTAGGATTTACATTGCTTTTGTTAGTCCTTATCTTTTGCCGCGGAGTGTACAATAGGTACACATACTTATTAGCAGGGTTTCCTTGAAAAACTCTTTCAAAAAAATCTAATACTCATACTAATGCGAAACGGAGTTTCTTGTCCGAAAAAAATACGAGCGTTAGTAATGCACATTATACATATTTACATATGTATGAAATCCTCTATCTGTATAGCGCATTTTTGAAATAAGTATGCCGACAATTTCTCCTTTTTAATGGGGAATTCTTTGTCATAGGAAACCAGTATAAGACAACTATAAAACTGCTCCCAAACCCAAACGTAAAAAAACAGTTTATCTAAATCAGTGACAACCGGAGGATGTTCTTACCCAGTGCGCATCTAAATATTCATAAATAGAGAGTGCGATTCAAAAACTCTTGAAAATACCTGCATAGCCTACAAGCGCACATGAATGTTCAAATACTATTTCCATATTAAACTCTCTTACTACATACATATACATATAAGTACATACGCATACATATGTAACTGCAAACATATATGCAACAGCTAATCACCCTTGACGATTGACTCCTTTCGGACTGATGATTGTTGACAGTGAACATAAGTGTGTATGTATGTAGTAGTATGTACATATATTTATACAAACCAATTGGACTAATGGCAAACAATTAACATAGAAGGCTAGTTTCCTAGCTAAATACATACCAATATGGAATGCTAATTAACGCTAAATATGAATATGAATACAATAACACAAACGCACACTCATTCATATACTGCTTAAATACAAAGCTCGATGGAATAACGGTGGAGTAGTAGATCCTAATTTATGCAACAAATTTATGCAAGCAAGAAGGACACATTCTACATGTGGGCAGCTAGCTACTCCTTTCGCTCGCTACATGTGTTGTCTTTACTTAAACCTAACTAAATTGGTCAAATACGAGTAATTCATGCATAATTAGATGAGGAAGTATTGGATTAATAATAGCCTTTGAAGAGGCAAGCAACGCTAATAGCAAATATAGGAAGAAAGCTAAAATATTTGAAGACCTGCTTAGAAATGATTAGTGCGAATCAGCAAAGTCACAGAGGATGTTCTTATGGAAATTTTCACAAATAAAACGATTTAAAACAACTTTAATCAATACACATCTACATATGTATGTATGTATCATTTTGAACAGTCGACATTTCCGTACAGATGTCTTTAATGCATCTGCCCCTAAAACGTAGGGCGCAAGAAAACCTTCAGCATTAAAGACTTTTTTCATCTTTTTTTTTTAATAAAGTGGGAGTAAATAGTAATATTTTTACAATTCATTGCCATTACTTTTTTACACATATGTATGTATGTATGCATGATTGCATGTGTACACCGTCATAATAAAATGCACCGCTACACAACGCATAGACTGTTAACCAACCAAGCAGTCAGGTGGGTAATATTTCGATATCAGCATGCGGAGAAGCGTAAAATTTTGATTAAAAGCTTCGTCGACGCCGATGACAATGATGTGATGCCAATCAGTGTTGCCAGATATGACCTTTTCCGTCCAAAATTGGTCGGATAATTTTACTTTGGGCGGTTGAACGTCTAAAAAAAATGTTGGTCGGTTTTGTGATTAATTTATATGTGTAGCGCATTTTCTTCCATACATAGCATGTTAGATAATTTTTTTTTTTTTTTTGGTATGGAAGAAAATAATAACACCATCCTCAAAATAGGAAAATTATCAAAAATCAACGCGAGTTCTTAGCCATTTGAAACTTGCACTTTCTTAAGCTAGAATTTAAGGGTCTATACAAATGGATATTTAGAATTTTTCTAAAAACACTTAAAAAAAAAGTTTGTTGTTGTCGTTTTTCTTATTTTTCTACGAAGTTTGAAATTTAAGCTTACATGGTTTTTTTAGATAATGGGCTGTACCAGCAACCAAATGTACATATGTGTATTATTTATTACAGTTACTGTTAAGATTATGAACTGTGAATTTTTACAAATGAGATTTTTAGCCTTTGACATAAATTATTAATTTTGGATTTAATTAAAAAAGAAGGTTGTACTCTTCGTTTTGGCTATTGTCACTGGTTTTGGTGCAAAATTTGGGCGGAAACAAACTTTCCTAGTGGCAACCCTGATGCCAATGTTGGTTGTTGGCTGTCGTCTGTCGGCTGTCGGCTGCTTGCTGTCGATCCTACTATGACGTGTCTTTAAATGGTAATTGCTTGTGCTCCATCATATGACAACATGCTGACGTTGCCAAGGTGGCAAATTGGTGGGCGAAAATCAGCAAATGAGCAAGTTCAACGTACATACATATGTATAACGGTAATTTAAAATTACAAAAAACTTTGCGTTTGAAAAAAGGAGTATATATATGGTTTGAAGAGTTGTTGTATATGTCTTAAAAACTCCTCGCAACCGTACGTGAATAGTTCAGCTGGCACGCCCTTCAACTCCAGTAGCTTTGTTGGTTTTCGACCGCAAAATTTCTATTCGCACCTCGTCTTAGTCAGGTGGTGGAACATCGATTCCGTCGTCACTTACTGCCGGTCCGGGTTCATCTTCTCCTCTACTTTCATTCAACGTGGTCAAAAATAATTCCGCCATAACTTCGGTTCAAATGTATATACATCGGTTACTAAGTCACCGTGATTGTTCCAAAAAAAATTCGCCCTAGTCTTGAAACTTTCCGTAAGTCGCTTACGTTTCTTATACATTTTTTTTAATTTATTTCTGTTGGCCAACATTACAAGCTCTTCACACGCACATATGTATTTTGGTCTCTCTCTCCCTTTTGTTACGGAAAATACTTACTAGTCTAGTCAAATTGGCATTGAGGTGCTAAATTAACTCACCATCAATGAAAAAATACCCATTCAATATTTGGTCTCGAAAATGTCAAATATTTTTAATTTTTTCTCACAAAAATTCTGAATTGCTAAAATCCATTTGCATGTGAAACCTTTTTCCATACAAAACAAGCGATTGAATAGCAGCTTTTGGAACGTTCGCCCAACTCAGCTGCACAACCGCTGATTACTGGCCCTTGTAAAGGATGGATCAATGCTTCGAGAAGCAAACAAATTTACTAGGAAAGAAAATTGCATCAATTTTTATTTTTTCCAATTTCAATTTTTTATTTTTTATAATTTTTTGTATTTCACATGGCACGCTTTGATTTAGAAGAAAAAATTCAGAACAGTTTTTGACACTTTCGATACCAGAAGCAACAACAAAATACACGCAAATGTTGTTTTTGCTCTACTGATACTACCTGTTTAATGTGCCTTGGCTGAATCACATATTCAAATTCTTTAAAATATGTAGATTGGTGCAGAAGATATTAAAAATAAAAATAAAAATCGGAGACACCAACAACAAAAATGAGTACACATAAAAACTCGAAAACGGCTGAACCGATTTGAATAATTATTTTTTGTGGTTTGTTTACTATAAATTCCGGATGGTTGAAAACCTTAAAAATAGCTAGTTGCCACCTGTTTGAAAAATTTATATTAATTTAATTGACAAAATTGATGAAATATTACAATTTAGGTATAGAACTATTGTGGTTTAGGAAATCTTAATTTGGAAAATATTTTTCAAGAGGATTGCCACATGTTTAAAATATGTAATTCAATTAAATTGATGAGAAGAATAACCTATTAATTATATAGGGGTATCAAACTAAAGAGACGTCAGAAAGCTTAAGTTTCATAATATAATTTGAATGGGTTGCCATCTCTTTGTAAATTTTATTTGAAATTAAAATTAAATCTATAAGGTAAATGAAAGTTTAGGTTGCAAATTATTTGCAAAGAGGGTTGCCATCTGTTTGAAAATTTTAATTCAATTCAATTGAATAGATAAGCGAAATATTACAATGTGAGTGTCAAACTAAATGGGTTTAAGAAAGTTTAGTTTGTAAATTATTTGTAAAGAAAGTTGCCATCTGTTTTAAAAAATTTAATTCTATTAAATTGATAAGATAAATGAAATACTACAACTTTACATAGTATCAAACGAAAGGCATTTAAGACTTACAATAAATTTTCAATAGTGTTGCCACCAATCTAAGGGTTAAGACTGTAAATTTAGTAGAAGTAAATATTTACAAGTCATTTTGAAACGAATTGTGCGAAAACTTTTTGATCCAGTTGGTTTTTCAGAAGGGTTGCTACTGATATTAATATTTATATTGAGGGTTTTAGTAATAGAGTTAAAATGCAAATCGACTACTTGTCGTAGTTTCCAAAAATTTCCACTTTTCTGCACCTCGGGAATTACTTCTTTTGATGAACATAAATATTACACATGTGAAGCCAAGAGAATGAAGAAACTAATACGTGGTCTGATCCACTCACAATATTCAATAGCTTTAGTTCTCCCACAGATGCAGAGACAGCTGCAAACTGAAGAAATTGTGGAGTGGCACAAGTAGAAAACTAGCCGACACTTCAAATTGCTGTCTAGAGATTTCTACTATTGGGATCATCATTTTCCATATCATTTTCGTGTGGAGTTTTATCATCTACGATTTGGAATTTTTTCGATCCGTTGACTTTGGTCGAAAATACGGACGCTTCTTTTACGAATGCCTACAAAAACTTAACGTTATTAATTCTTTTCAATATCTGCTGAACCGATCTATTGTTAATCATTTTATGGGGTATTCAGAACATTTTTATCTATGCAATGGATATTTTTTTATCGACGGTTAATTAATCCGTCTAATCCGACTAGACTATTAGTCTGGCTTGCCCTTCCAGCTCTTTATATCAATCCCTTATATGTAGCACGTATTGCACCCGATCGTAGCATGTCCCTGTACGTTGTATTATTTGCTCAGCGGTGGCGTAACTTCCCTCCTCGTATTAAATAGTCGTCCCTTTGGGCTCGCTGATATTCGACTACTTCGTCAGCGAATATGCTTTCAATCTGTTTTTACTTCAGCTTTTCGACGTGGAGCTTTCCTTGCATTACGGAGTGCACTTTTTTGCTGCACAGGCTATAAACTGTTTTCAATGGCAGCTCTCTTGGATATAGAAAGTGCCTTTAACAATGTTAGAAAGATGCCTCCAAAATGGGCATTGGAACAAAATCCAGCCCGAGACATGGCGGCAAAGCAGGTAAGCATGATCGACTTAGCTCCATCAAATCTCTCCTTTGTTGCAAACAGCCAAGCTGGTATCAAGATCCGATAGTCGGAAAAGACTAACTCGATGAAGATAGTTCAAGAATGTCAAAAATCCCTGCAACTTCTTAGCCACCGCATAGGCAACCAGTACTTTGTGCGGGAAACAGCGGTATACCGGAACGTTAAGAAGCAGACGAGTAAGGGATCTGAGGTAGGTTTGGGGGAATCACTTCCTTTCGATTCCTGTTTTCGCTAGTTGAAGTGGCGTCCAACCGCAGGTGGATTCACTTCCGGTCCTGCTCGATGAACGTAGAACATGGAGTTTGCTACTGGGATTTACCAGAAAATAGTAACGGTTTAAAACCGTGTAGAGGCAGGTATAGGGGAGTTCCGAAGTGAGTCCTCTAACTAAAGCTGCCCAGCTAAACTAACCCATCACCTATCAAACCATGTACATACTTTGATTTTTGGATGATTGTAAGTTTCCCTGCAGTTATTGCTCTTTATGCACATTAGACTGCATCACCAAAAAAAAGTTACCGTTTTTCCGGCTGAATTACAAAATTTATTATCTTTAAACACTTCCACCAAAATATTTCGGAAAAATGTTAAGATTTACGTGAGCCGGACCGATTTGAAAATACCTCCAAAAATATAGTTTTTATGAATAAAAATAGTTTCTAAAATGATTTTTGGAAAAACAGTCCCCTCTGATGACAAAACAGTTTAAGCTTAAAAAATCTATATAAAAATATACAAAATTTGTTCAAGGGAATCATGAAAATGAGATTTTTTCAAAGATTTGTTTAAGAAAAACTTAAATAACTGGGCCAAACCAATACCGATATAGACTTGTGAGTTATCAGTGGAAATATATTTTCTCATCGTTTTTATTTCTTTGCAAAAAACTTCATTCACATCCCAATTTTTTCTTTATCAAATACCAACCAAGGTACATTGAACAGGTAGTATCAGTAGAGCAGCTGATTTGATTTATTTTCAAATTATTTGGTCTCGAAAATGTCAAATATTTTTAATTTTTTCTCACGAAAATTATAAGTTGTTAAAATCCATTTGCTTGTGAAACCTTTTTCCATACAAAACAAGCGATTGAATAGCAGCTTTTGGAACGTTCGCCCAACTCGGCAGCACGACCGCTGATTACTGGGCCTTGCAAAGGATGGATCAATGCTTCGAGAAGCAAACAAATTTACTAGGAAAGAAAGTTGCATCAATTTTTATTTTTTCCAATTTCAATTTTTATAATTTTTTGTATTTCACATGGCACGCTTTGATTTAGAAGAAAAAATTCAGAACAGTTGTTGACACTTTCGATACCAGAAGCAACAACAAAATACACGCAAATGTTGTTTTTGCTCTACTGATACTACCTGTTTAATGTGCCTTGATACCAACACTTCTTAATTCAGCACGGAATGAGGCTCATATTTATATTACCTTTCGCTTTCATCCTTTGAATTATTTGCAAAGAAATAAAAAGGGTAAGAAAAATTCTTTCCAATGATACCTCATAAGTTTAAATCGGTAAGGTTTAGGCTGAGTTTTTCAAGTTTTTATTAAAACAGTCTTTGAAAAAAGTTCAAAATCAACATCAAAAATTTTATTACTATGATTCCGTTGAACATTTTTTTTTTTGTAAATATTTGTGTGCAAATTTTTTAAGCTTAAACTGGTTTGTCATCTGAGGTGATTTTTTGCAAAAAAGCTTAAAGAAACTGTTTTTATTCACAAAAAACTCACTTTTTGGAGGTATTTTTTAAATCGGTCCAGCTCACGTAAATCTTAACATTTTTCCGAAATATTTTGGAGTAAGTCTTAAAATATAATAGTTTGTATGATTCCGGTGGAAACCCGATTTTTTGTTTGGTATAGGGAGTGATGCAGTCTAATGTACATACATACATAAAAGCCTGAGTGTTATTTTGTGTGTTTATATACATACATGACATATCGAATATTTATGCAAAAATATTTCCGTGATATGCATACAGCAGCACTCATTTGTGGCAAACAATGCAAGGCGACATAAAAAAAAACGAAAATCCTTTCTATGATTCAAACAATGTTTGGGTGCTGTTAAGTTTAATATTTAATTTTAATGTGGTAAAGAGAAAGACTGCATTTTTTAGCACTTTTCATGTTGGTGAACTCTGTTGGCCATTGTTGTTTGGCAGTGGTAGTTTATAGTTTCTGTGGGTTGTGCCTGTTGATGTGAACGTGCGAGAGGTTGCTAAGTGCATACGCGACTTTGTGTACACATGTACGTACATGAACAATTGTGTTGCTCTGTAAAAAAAAAAAATCCATAATAAAGCTTACAAAAGAAAGTTGAGAAAAAAACTGATGCAGCAAATGATTGAGGTATGAATGAATGTATAAAAAATTATTAAAAAGTTCTAATGCGAAAGAGTAAATAATGTTGCATATTCTATGGCGTTGTGGCCATTACATTGGCGCTTTTAAAAATGGACTAAAAAGTAGAAAATAATATTTCTCAGTCCCACAGAATTTGTTTTGATAACTTTTGATTTTGAAATTTTAGCAAAAGTCATTATAAACAATTAATGACATTGAAAGCGAAAAACGTGGAGCGCATGCAGTACAAAGCATTCGATTTCATTGACAATAGCCAAACTACATAACATTCTACAGCGAAAGTACAAATTTGAGATCGATTTTAAGCGGTCGTTATTCATATGCCCACATACATACATATGTTACTTTTCATATCAATTCAAGTGTATTACATGCGCCCCACGCTTTTCATTTTCAATGTCATTAATTGTTTATAATGACTTTTGCTAAAATTTCAAAATCAAAAGTTATCAAAACAAATTCTGTGAGACTGAGAAATATTATTTTCGTCTTTTTAGTCCATTTATAAAAGCGTTGTATATATATTAAAAAGTTTTTTTTTTATTTTATTTATTTTCTACTTTGTAGTCTTGTCTGTACAAAATTTTGCAATAGATATTAAAATAATCCAACTTGCAGTGAAAGAGAACAGAAGACTATGCAAGCAAAATGTTTGCTCACATTTAGTATATGCCTACATATGTACATACATACATATAGCAGCAATTCATTTCATTTAAAGAAATGGCGTGTCCTCCATATCCGCTGTAGCGTATGTACCCTGCAGTGAAAGGCCAAACCAGTTAGAAAAAATACTAGTTCATTAACTAGTATGTTCCTACTAGTTCGACAATTTCGAAGAACTTAGGCGATCAGCGACATCTGCCTTTGAATTGCCAAAGCCAAAAATAAAACGCAATTAATTGCTTTTCTTTCAAATGTCGGCTGTGGCGTCACGTGAAGACTACTGGTTGTGGTTCTGAAATCGCAGGTTCGAGCCCGCTTGGAGGTGGTTAAGATTTTTAAAGTTAAATAAATGTAAGTAAAAATTATTTATTCAATTTATAAATAAATAACAAATTTGAAAATCTAATTGCATTGCAAAAAAATATTTAGGAAGAAATGCTTGTGCTATAAAAACAAAGAAATTAAACAAAAATATTTTTTTTATTAAATTTAAATATTACAATAAACAGCATAAACAAAAAAATAAATTTATAAAAAATAAAAATAAAATAAAAAATAGAAAATAGAAAATAAAAACTTTTTCCCTGCGCCAGGATTTGAACCTGGGTCCTCAGGTTTACCACGCGAGTGCTTTGCTCTGTTGGCCATTGTGACTATCTCATCAACTGGTATGATGCTACTAGTATTTATACTAGTAGATGCTGATGCCTGACAATTGACATCTTAGAAGGCTGATCGCGCGATAGTTTGCGCGAATTTCGGGGTCGCCTTTCTTGTGGATTGGACAGATCACATTTAAATTTCAGGCGTCGAGCATGCGTTCGTCTGACCATATTCTGCACAAGAGTTGATGCTTGCACCTTACCAACCCCTTTTTTGCAAACCGGTTTTCGAGTTATTCGAAAAATGGCAATATGAAAAACCGATTCCCTTTTATTTCAAATTAAGAAAAAAACCGAATAAACAGGTTTTGTTTACATATATTTTTTTCATAGTAACCCTTGTTGTTAGTCAGAAATTCTGACCAAAATTACAATATGACTGCTACAAATATGTACATATAGCTCTAATTTAGAAATCAATAAGTTTGAAGTATTTTGAATTGCAAGTAAGACAAGAAAAAATAAGTGAAAAATTTGCACTTAAGAGGGTGCACCGATGTTAAAGAGATTTAAAGATTTTTCGAGAAAATCTCCGACATGTAGAACCGACTATCTTGGGAATGAGAATGCACCATCCGCTACAAATATACACCATCCCCAATAAATATAGCATATGTATTTATCATAGGCAGGCCTTCATCGAGAATCAATCAACACCTTCTGCAACCCTCACGCCACCTATTGAAGACAAACGAGTTGCTTCGTGAGGCTTGCAATACTTTGACACAACTTCATTCGGGATATTCTAGCAGGTTAAAGATTCCCCGGATCTGGCCTTTTCGTAAGCCTGCCAATAGATGAGAACGAAGACAACATGTAATCAGTTCTCTGATTTAGGAATCTACACAACAATAAAAAATAGTGGCGGATTTTCGCTCGGTATTTTTCTCTTTGTATTTTTTAAGTAATTTTCTGCAGTGGCAAATTTTCCAGTATTCAGATATAAAATTAATAAAAATATTCAAGTTCCTTTTTCACTAAAATAAGTATTTAGATTCGATTGTAAAAATCCGGTTTACACGGTATGCGAAAAATCAGATTTCAAAAAAAATCGCCCTAAAATATAAAAAAAAAACGTAGTAAATTTATAGGCATGTGCAAATTTGTGCCTGTCTTCATTGAATTATGAACCGTAAATACCATCCACATCAAGCTTAAAACTCTTAACAGCCACTATATTACAAACCAATATATTACGCTCTGACTCTTACAAACATGGTATACACATACTTAATGGTTAATTGCAAGCTTAACAGTATTCTTTTTTTTTTGTTTACCTGCGTAAACCTGCCTTTTCCGCAAACCTTTTAATTTTTATTATTTACACATTTTATATGCAACCGCACGCATTTACTCACTTTATTAAATAATGACGACCAGACTAAATTACGAAAAGCAGCAAAATTACCTTGTATTAAAAAACCATTAGCGAAAAAATACATATCTCATCTTTAAGCGCTGCGACAGACATACGTACATACATACAGCGCAGCTAAGGCATTTAATGCCTTTGAATCTACATACATAGGTGTATATAAATGTGTGTGTGGGGGCAAAAAAGTGCTTGTATGTATGCTCGTATTTGCTTCTAATGCAGTGCTTGGACACATAGGCTGCTGGCACAGACTCAAAACAAAAAAAAACCAAAAAAAAATATTTCCGCTTCATTTATTAATAATTTCCCGACTTGGATGCCTACAAAGTGACTGGCTGCCAGAGCAGTCACTTGCTACATTTGTACTCATGACCCAATATACGCGCGTAAATATTAATCCCTCTTACCCAAACCAGCTCATACTTAATACCCTTATTCTTTTAGAGCATCAAACAAAAAAAAAAAACAAACAGCAGCAGACAACTGCAATAGCCAACCGCTGATGAACCGCTTGTAAAGTAACTTTTATCTTACAATTTTATGATTTGCACATAATTATAATTGAAATTGCCGTTGTAGAAATTTTTCGGGCTGCTTGCCATCCATAAGCAGCTACACACACATTAAAGTAAAAGCATACACCTACAGACATACATATCTACTTACATTGTATAAAACGTGCGTGCCTTGGCAATAAATAATAGAATCAAGTCATAAACTGTCAAGTTGGATAGCAGCATCAGCAAGCCGGCAGTTTTAGTAAGCAGCCAGCAGCTAACAGCCAACATTCGCTAGCTAACAACCAACAGCCAATGCCAAGTGCTGGTAATAAATGAAGTTAATCATTTAGGATAATTGAAATTTTTACGATGCTTCATTGCCAAGTACATAGAAGAAGAAGACAA
>NW_023462840.1:11066-16787 GCF_013731165.1 Rhagoletis pomonella | reverse complement strand
ATTTTTAGGTACGCAGTTTTGTAGTCCATTAAATTTAAGTAGGTAAATGTGAAAATTTCTAGACGCTAGAAAATCGCGTTCATTTTTAATAATTTGTTTGGCTGACGGTGCTAAGCATTTTCTTCTATATAAAAGGCACCATCCTAAGATAAAACGTGAGTGGATTGAACCCCTACTTCGCTTTTTATATTTTTTAATAACTAATCTTTATATATGGATCACACTTAAAGCTCCTTTTCATATAAAAATTCGTATGTGTCCTATCCGTGACAAAAGTTGTCCCACCCGTGACAGAGGAATTTCGGATTTTTTGTATAATAAAGCCATGATTTTTTGTAGTTTTTGCTTTGTTTGTGTTCCTGGTTCTTTGTTTTATTATAAGACATCAAGTTCACACAGAAAAGTGAAATAAATTCGCAAAGTTTCCGTAAAATATATCTGCTCAAAAAACCAGGTTCTTTTTTTTGTCCCACCCGTGACAGAAGAAATAAATCAGATTTTTTCCATATAAAAGTAAGCTGGAATTTTATCGTATTTTGTAATAACTCATATAATAGTCAATTAGGCGTAGTTTTATCAAAATGTAGAATTGTTGAGTACCTTATACTTAAATTTAAACAAGAAAGAAAATTTTTTCTGTACGAATGTCCAACCCATGACGGGAGAATCGCCCAAATGTTCCAACATATCGGGAAAGAACATTAAGTCAGAAAACAAATTTTCATTCTCCAGTTGCGGGTAATGTTCCGATCCTAATTTGCGTATGTGTATATAAAAAGAATAAAATAAAATAAAACACAATGGAAAAAATGTCCAGCAAAGAAATATGTATTTTAAAAAGAAAAGAGCCAGAATGTTCTAGCAAAGGAAAGGTAAAAATAGCCGCACTTTGCTAAGCATTTGGCTCAAAGAGCTGCGTTTGCCCACCGTTGAGCTATACCATTCCTAAAACCTACTCTAACCTTGCTCTGCGGCGCTATGGTAGAGATTTCAAAGATCCCTACACCTGAAAAATTCTGTATAACTCCCTGGTTCATTCAAAGCTGGAATACGCCTCTTTAATCTGGAATCCAATTTACTCAACTCATTCCTGAAGACTTGAAAGAGTACAACGAAGCTTTATTCCCTTCGCTCTCGAACCACTCCATTTTAATGATCCCCTACCATCTTATACGGCTCGCTGTACGCTTATTAATTTGAAATCACTTGCGTCTAGGCGATCTATTCAAACTCTGTTTTTCATATACGACATTATTAATGGCTTAGTTCACTGTCCAGAGCTTCTTGAGCAAAGAAATTTCAATGTTCCATATAGAACTTTACGCTCTCATTACCCATTTCATATTAACGTAAAAATTATGACCCATTTCAAGAGCTCTCATTGAATTTAGTCGAATTTCTAGGAGCCTTGATCAGGACTTCGCCTTCCCGAGATCTCGTTTTGGTTCATTACTACACTGAGGGAAATAATGCATAGTAAAAATGAATACTTTATATTTGATTATCGTTTAAAAATGTTCGTATTTAAAAATAATATTTTCATGCAAAATTTATTACGCACGTATTTGACTGTTCACATCTGAGTATGTATATGTAAGTGCACGATTGAGAGAAATAGAAATTGAGAAATATTCTATCAATCATCCCTGTGGGGAATATCTCTAGTTCTGAACAGGTGCGCTTCTAGTACATTTAGACCCAGTACTGGTCCGCGATAAATCTCTTTTGCATGCAAGCAACTGGCGAATTTAACATGGCGATGTCCTAGGAAGTGTCAATTGTCGCCCGCTGCATCCCTTATTCGATAGTTCCGAACTAGTCCTAAATTCTGTACTTCCGAACCAGTTCTGAAATCGACGAACGAAAGAAAAAAGTATCATGATTTTTTAATCTTTTTGGTTCTTCCGTTTGTGCGATTTTAAGTTATTTTGGAAGAAATGTATTTTCAATTTGAAATTAAATTTGTTTGAATGATTGTAAGAAATGTACATTTACATACCTTTAGCTGTAGCTGAGTTTTCAGAGGTGCTCGCTGTTATTTCTTAGATTCCAGACGGTCCCAAGATGTTGAAATGTTAACACAAATTTTGGTTTTGTATTACCAAGCTATGAAAAAGCTTCTGCGAAGCGCAGAATAGAAGCGTATTTGAACGAAAAAGCCGCCGAACAACTACCTATGCAAAGTAAACAGGCCTCCCGCTGCATCCCTTTTTCGATAGTTCCGAACTTGTTCTAAATTCGACAAATAAGATCTAGTTCGTTCTGCATCCCTTTTTATATAGTTCCGGCCCATTTCTAAATTCGTCACTTTTTATATCCATTTCTAGTGAAAAAAAAACTAAAAAAAATGGTATTTTAAAAGTACCACTTTACGCCGACTTTGGACTCGTGGGGATCTAGTTCATATCGGACTAGTGCCTTTTTGGCGATAAAGACCTTGTACGGAACTAGAAATTTGATTCACTAGTCCGCGGTTTCCTGCAGAGCGCCGCTCTGAGAGCCGTGACAACACACACATACATACATAGTACATACATATTTATCCGTACAAATCGCGTGCTGTGGTGTTGATGGATATTCATCATTTGAAGGCAAATTTATATGCCTGGGTGTAGCTGAGTGCGCAAAGATGCTTGCCACAAGTTGTTGATACCCGGAGATGGTCGGGTTCGAATTCCACTGCAGGCAAGATGCAAATTAAACTTTTTTTTTTTAGTTTTTGTCTTGATTATTCACTTCATGGATGCTTTTTCAGTACGAACGCGGTCATTATAATATGCGCGTAATTGAATTGAATATTTACCAATATACAGTACTTTCGTTGACGTTTATAGTAAGGTCAATTACGTTTCTATTTGATTTTAATATTTTTTTCCCTCACTGTAGAATCAATTTATTCCTAATCATATATTTTAAATATCTAATTTACGCTTACGATGAAATTTGTATATCGAGGGCTTATATTCAATACCCTCTACCCTCATTTTGATGAAAATGAGTTTTTGATGGTAAAGTGAGCTCTTATTTATCCTTCAGCCAAGACAATAATGCCAAACTTAAAATTTTGCTTTTATGGTATTATATTCTCATTTTGAAAAATCCACTATTTGCAATAACATTTTGTTACAAAAGCAAAATCCTCTATCTACACAATTTTGCTGGAAAATCGTTTTCATTACCATTTTTTGTGGCAGGTCAAATAAAGACTGGGTTAGTTACATGTGCCGATGCATGTATGTATATGTTCCGGTAAAATCCGATCTTAGGTCAAACTAGTTTTGCCCAGGCTAAACTTGTTCCACCTAATGCGATGTCCAACCGAAACCAAATCTTGTGGACTGCGTAGCTTCAGTTGGACTGATGATGAGAGTTACAAAAATAGTTTATTCTAAGATCGGGTTTGGCCGGTAGCTTACAGGTATATACATGTCCGCTCATTTACTACAATAATTTCATAACTCAAAAAATCAAAACTCGAGAAAGACGGTTTTAAAGTTTTAAATTTACATATACGCCGATACTAAAAATGAATACATATTTTATTCTAGTGAGATTCTGGTAAAGGCCTGTATGCAGCTCTCAAGAAAAGCAAAAACTCCATATAAAATGGCGTACAAGAAATGGCTAAGAAATTTTCTTGAGTCAAATTTCCTTAAGGCAGTACGCAGTTCTTAAGAAATTTACTACGCTTTCTACTACGGTTTTCTAAAGTTTTTTGTGAAGAAAGAGCATAAGGCAACCCAGTTTTGCAACAGAAATATATGCCCGCTCCATTATTTCTTGAGGAAAGAGTGAGGCAACAGGCTGTGAAGTATCAAAAAATGTCAAAATTCCTTGGACACACACGCGAAATAATGGCAATTTTTCTTGACTGTTTTCTTGAGAGCTGCATACAGGGCTTAATCGATACAGCTTTGATATTTTTACACGAAATAGAAGAAGACGTAGCGATAATTTCTGCATACTCAACTCAAAATTTGTATTTTTTGGATTATGACACTACTAAAGTAAATGAGCGATGTGTATATGTTTATTTGCCTCCACTTGGTCCGAAGATTCTCACAATTTTCTCTTACTCATATCTATTTAAGAGTTTGACCAACCATCTCTTCGATGACAGGCAAAAGCCCTGGTGCAGACAAAATCCCGTACCCCGTTCTAAAAAATCATCCCTATCCCATCAAACATAGAGTCATTAAACTCCATAACTACATTTTATTTCAAGGGTTATATCATCAAGAGTGGGAAACTGCTATTATTATTCCTATTGCCAAACTAAATACGCTAATGATATTTTAATTTTTTCTAAGACTAAGGACTTGACGCAAGTAAAAATTATTTTTTCTAACATACTAAACGATCTAATCAATTGGTCCAAATCTTCAGGAGCTCAGATTTAAGCTGAAAAAGTAATTTTTTCACATATGCAGAAATACAAATAAATACATACATCCAACCCTCTCCTTGTCTAACACCCCTCCCCTATACTGATACATTGAAAATATTTGGAATGATTTTTTACAATAAACCTACTTTTAAGCAGAACTGTCATTATGTAAAAGTTGACTTTGGGCTCGTAATTTATGGACACTGCGCAAAAAAACATCTTAAATTGCTAGAAACACCTTACTATGTAGCAGAGGAGAAAAAGCATCCGTGCATTTCCCCCCTCGCCAATAAAAGCTATCTCTCACGTCGAATCCTGCTTTCAACAAAAAAACTGATGTAGCAAGCAATCACCTTTATTTCGTATATTAAGCTACATCAAAGAATTCGACATCATCCGATGCTTACTAAAGTAAAAACTCTACCGCAAGGGCATTTGCCCAGTTTGATATGGTGGTAACAAAAGGGCTGGGTGTTACAATTGTCTTCAGTGCTTTTCCCCCGTACTGCTCGGCATTTACAGCCGAATCAGCTGTACGTTTCGCCTCTATAAACGAAGGAAATTTCCTCATCTGAACGGACAGTAAACCAGCCAGCGAAGCCTCTTTTAACAGTGCTAATGATTCTCATATAATTTCGAAATCACGTGAAATACTCTTTTGACACAAAAACACATTAAACGCATTAAAATCTTAGTTTAACATAGTATTTACGTCTAAAGAACTGACATTTTCATTATTCTGCAAAACCCTCTATCAGCAAATCTAATATATAAAAATCTCGTGTCACGGTGTTAGTGGTCGAACTCCTCCGAAACGGCTGGACCGATCTTTATGAAATTTTTTGTGTATATTTGGTAGATATGAGAATCGGATGTAAAGTATATTTCATACCGCTAGGTTCAGGGGGCGTGGCACCTCCCATACAAACCGATTTTTTCATACTGCAAATCTCTGGAAGTGTTCATGGTAGAGTACTCTAACTTGGCATGGAGATATATCAAACCAATCGCATACTCATGGAGAAAAATTGTGGTTATTGGAAAAGGGGGCGTGGCACCTCCAATACAAACCGATTTTTTTATACTGCATATCTCTTGAAGTGTTCATGGTAGAGTACTCTAACTTGGTATGGAGATATATCAAACCAATGGCATACTCATGGAGAAAAATTTTGGTTATTGGAAAAGGGGGCGTGGCGCCTCCCATACAAACCGATTTTTTTATACTGCATATCTCTGGGAGTGTTCATGGTAGAGTACTCTAACTTGGTATCTAGATATATCAAACCAATGGCATACTCATGGAGAAAAATTGTGATTATTGGAAAAGGGGG
>NW_023462840.1:10861-11056 GCF_013731165.1 Rhagoletis pomonella | reverse complement strand
CTTCCATACAAACCGAATTTATCATACTGCATATCTCTGGAAGTGTTTGTGGTCGAGTACTCTAACTTGGTATGGAGATATATAAAACCAATCGCAAACTCATGGAGAACAATTGTGGTTATTGGAAAAGGGGGCGTGGCACTTCCCTTACAACCGAATTTTTCATACTGCATATCTCTGAAAGTGTTCTTGGTA
>NW_023462840.1:10125-10851 GCF_013731165.1 Rhagoletis pomonella | reverse complement strand
CTGAAAGTGTTCTTGGTAGAGTACTCGAACATGGTATGGAGATATATCAAACCAATCGCCTACTCATGGAGAAAAATTGCGGTTATTGGAAAAGGGGGCGTGGCACCTCCCATACAAACCGAATTTTCCATACTGCATATCCCGGAAAATGTTCATGGAAGAGGACTCGAACATGGTATGGAGATATATGAAAGCAATCGCATACTCACGGAGACAAATTATGGTTATCGTAAAAGGGGGCGGGGCACCTCCCATACAAATCGAATTTTTCATTTTGTTTTACTTTGGAAGTGTTCATGGTAGAGTACTCGAACCTGGTTAGGAGATATATGAAAACAATCGCATACTCATGGAGAAAAATTGTGGTTATTGGAAAAGGAGGCGTGGCACCTCCCATACAAACCGATTTTTTCATACTGCATACCTCTGGCAGTGTTTACGATAGAGTACTGGAATTTGGCAATTAGGGTGTCCCTATCCAAAAAAAATTTTCTCTATTTTTTTCTTTTAGATCTTTTGGTATTTTTGTATGAAAAATCTAATATATAAAAATATCGTGTCACGGTGTTTGTGGTCGAACTCCTCCGAAACGGCTTAACCGATTTGAATGAAATTTTTTATGTATATTTCGTAGGTATGACAATAGGGTGTAAAGTATGTTTCATACCGCTAAGTGAAGGGGGCGTGGCACCTCCCATACAAACCAAATTTTTCACACTTTATATC
>NW_023462840.1:3756-10115 GCF_013731165.1 Rhagoletis pomonella | reverse complement strand
AGTCATGAAGAAAAATTTGGCTTATTGGAAAAAGGGGCGTGGCACCTTCCATGCAAACCGAATATTTCACACTGCATATCTCTGGAAGTGTTCATGGTAGAGTACTTGAACATGGTATGGAAATATGAGAAATCACTCCCATACTCTTAGAAAAAATTGCGTCTATTTTATAAGGGGGGTACGGCGCCTTTCAAACGGTACTGAAGCTATTACGTATCTTTGTATGCATAAAAAATTTTGCTAGGTTATTTAAGATGGTAATGGAAATATGCCTTCCGACAACCACGAAACCGTAATATTAGAAGATAAACGCGTCACTGAAAATCATGGACGTGAACTGTTGGTGAAAATGTTGTACCAAAATGTTTCAATACAAAAAATTAATTTTGGGCGGGACGAAGTTCGCCGGGTCTGCTAGTTTTTCTATATAAATAGTTATAATTCGAATTGCAATAACCTCTATCTGATCTTTAAACTAAAATTAAATGAATTAAAAGTAAAAAGCTAGTTTTAGTATATTGCGTGAATATTTAAGACATGCGTGTGTACTTAAAATTATTAACACTTTTAAAAACAGCTGCCAAAACAGTTTTTTTGCTCTCCTGAAAAATTGAGTTTTTGCAGATAGAGGGTATTGAATATAAGCCCTCGATATCTAGTCTGTAAGACACCAACGCAGCGGCCATAGTTAGTGAAGTAAAATATACATCATTGCAAAAATGGCAACATAGCTGGGCGAACTCCTTTAAAGGAAGTTGGCCGTATACACTAGTCCCAATGATACATATGTAAATGGCTTAGTCGAACAGACGGAGAATTAAGGTTAGGTTAGGTTAGAATGGTGGCAGAAAACTATTACGCCCAAGTAGCAGCTAAGTGCCATTTTGATGCCATATACCTCGAATGAGTATGTTAGAGCCAGCCGGCGTGGTTGATGAAGTTGAGTATGTTGCGGAGACTTACATCAGATAGCTCTCGTAACGATGTGAACTCATATGCTCCTAGCATGGTATTTCTGCTCCTCATTAGAGCTGGACATTTGCAAAGCAGGTGTTCTACTGTTTCCTGCTCGTTCTCATCTCTGCAGCTTCTACAGCCTTCTCGCGTGGGTACCAATCGGCCAATGCCCAGTAAGAGTCGCAACAAGCCTAGAAACGTCAGATCTGGGTTTCCTTAGTAGGTTGTGTGTTCTCTGTACGCAGGCCACAATAGTTTGGATAAACGGCAGCCTGCCACGGTGCGCCATCTTTGATCCGATTTCCGGAGATTGTGGAAAAATATGTCTTTATATAAGGTTCCAATTTGGGGGTGAGATCCAGTCCTCGATCGACACCAATGTGGAACCCTCTCTGGTTAACTCGTCTGCAGCCTCGTTTCCGGGAATGTTGCTATGGCCAGGGACCCAAACTAAATCTAAATCGAGTTGACGACTTACTGTATTTAACAGTGTCCTACACTCCTTGATTAGTTTCGACCTTGTTGTAAAAGACGCTAAGGCCTTAATGGCCACCTGGCTATCTGAGAAAATGGCTACTCGCTCGCCGTAACGCAATCCACTACGTTCTAAGAGACGGTAGCCTTCGGCTATAGCAAATACTTCTGCTTGGAAGACACTCGCGAAATCGGACAGATGAATTGATCTTTTTACTCCCAGTGACTCAAAGTAAATACCTGTTCCAACTCCGCGTTCCATTTTGGGGCCATCGGTGTACATATGATGTGTCCAGGTAGAGATATCAAGCTCCCCGTCCCAGTCGGCTCTCGACGGAAGAATGGCCCCGAAAGGCCTGTGAAACTCTACCTCAGGTCGAATGTAATCGGTTGCCAGCCTCAACTTAGGTGGCAAACGGGAAATTATACTGCTATGCCCGATCGTTCTTTCTTTCCATATACCTAGTTCTCTAAGTCTTATAGCCGCTAGTGATGCGGTCTGCCGTATGTGAAGGTCTATAGGAAATAGGTTTGTAATAACATTTAGGGCATCGGTAGGGCAAGTTCTCATTGCGCCTGTGGTCCCGATGCATGCAGCTCTCTGAACTCTGCCTAGTTTCACTTGATTATATTGGTTCTTTAAGGCTGTCCACCATACCAAAGAACCGTAGCATAAGATCGGACGTACAACCGCTGTGTACATCCAGAGTACAACTTTTGGATTGAGACCCCATGTCTTCCCAAAAAGCCGCTTACAGGAGTAGTAGGCAATACTCGCTTTTTTTACTCTCTCTTCAATATTTATTTTCCAACTTAGCTTAGGATCCAGTATGACTCCCAGATACTTCGATTGTTTAGATAATCGCAGCCTTTGTCCATTTAGCTTTGGTAATTCAAAGCTTGGGACCTTATTTCTTGTCGTAAAGAGCACTAATTCTGTTTTCTTTGGGTTCACTCTAAGGCCACATTGCTCGGCCCACCGGCTAAGCTTTTCTAGAGTACCCTCCATGATGTTACTCATCACAGATGGAAATAACCCGGTTATTAACGGAGAATTAAACTTTCATATAACGCAGTTCCACGGATGCTTCCGGAAATATTTACACCATTTCGGCCTAGATAACTCGCCGCTATGCCCACAGTGCCAGGTGGTCGAATACGCCGAGCATGTCGTTTTAGTTTCCCGGCGTTTTTCGGAAATCAGATCCAGAATAGCATCTTTTTCTGAACATACCTACGACCCACAGTGTTTCGACTATATGGGGGCAGGTAGAAAAAGGTAATGTTGACAGTTGATTTAAAAAAAAAAAACCGATGGGGCTAAGAGAGGAAAAAGTAAAAGTCATAAACACAAAATTTCACATAATTTACTCAGCCCGTCTCTCCACGAACGGTATATTTCCAAAAATATACTGGAATCTGCGCGGTACCGACTAATCAGTTTAGTTGCCGTTGTCGCTTAACCCATCAAAGCAAGTGTGGCTTTTTCAACTACATATAATCAATTCTTTAAGTCTCGTGGAATATTCAGGTGAAGGTATTTATCATTTATTTGTTTTTTTTTTTTTAATTTTTTTATTAAGTCTTGAAATTAGACACATGTTTTAGAGAATTATATGTAGTTTTCGAATAATTGGAACTTTTCGCGCGACTTTGCAAACATATGTAATTTTCAATTTTATTAATTTTTGATTTTCAGCTACTTTTTGCATAATTTCGCGAAAATAATTTTTCGAACATGGAAAATTCTCACAAAACATTGGAAGAAAAGATAATCTGCCTTATCTGCATACCAGGCAGGCAAATCTACTACTACTGCAATACATAGCCTAACTCAAGTCATTGAAAAGGCATTGCGGTATAAACAGATAGCTTTGTGTGCATTCCTGGACATACAAGGTGCTTTCGACAATACGTCTTATGAAGCAATATCGACAGCTATGATACGAAAGGATATTCCTGTCCTTCTAACGGATTGGATCATAAGCATGTTGAGATCCAGAACCATAATAGCGGAACTAGGAGACAACAGGCAAGCAGTAACTGCCACCCGTGGCTGTCCTCAAGGGGGAGTCTTATCGCCCCTACTTTGGACACTGGTTGTTGACGAACTTCTTGAAAAGCTAAATGGCAATGGATTCAAGACATATGGATGTGCAGATGACCTTGTCATCTACGTTGTCGGCTGGCATGAGGACACAATTTGCTCCAGATAGCAAGCTGCGCTCAGTCTAACGGAAGACTGGTGTGCTTCAAAGGGATTGTCAATAAACCCGCAGAAGTCCACCGTTGTCCCATTTACCAATAGAAGGAAGGTCAACTTGACTAAACCCACTTTGGCAGGGACAGAAATTGAGTTCTCAGAAGAGGCGAAGTATCTAGGAGTAACTCTGGACAAAAGGCTCAATTGGAACTCACATCTCCTTAACATTACCAACAAGGCTACAAGGGCGTTTTATGCCTGCCAGAGACTCCATGGTAAAACTTGGGGAATATCACCCAAACTAACGTATTGGTCTTTCAATACGGTCGTGAAACCTGATGTCACATATGCGGCACTGGCCTGGTGGCCAAAAGCAAAGAAAGCAAGTGCGTGTGCCACCTTGAGCAAGCTACACCGCTTGATCTGTGTGGCCATCACAGGAGCTATGCGCACCTGTCCGCCGGATGCCCTCGGTATAATTACAGGCATTCCTCCTCTATCTATTCTGATAGAAAAAGAGGCCTGCTGGAGCTCCATACGGCTGCCCAATGTAATCAGCATGAAAAGTGGAGATCTTTGGGGTCAAATATCTATGATTGACAAAGGGTCCCAAGTATGGTATACCGATGGATCAAAGATGGAAGACGGGAGTACTGGGGCAGGCGTGCTTGGACCAAGGTTCCAGAAAAGTCTGCCAATGGGCTCATATCCAACCATATTCCAGGAGGAGATCTTCGCAATCGAAGTCTGTGTTCGAGCATGTCTTCGGAGAAGGACAAACGGGGCCAGAATAAATATTATGTCGGATAGCCAGGCAGCACTAAGGGCCTTAGACTCATTTAAAACGACATCAAGGCTTCTGAATAGCCTAGGAGCCCATAATAGAGTTACGCTGTGGTGGGTCCCTGGGCATGAAGGGTTTGAAGGCAACGAAAGGGCTGACTATCTCGCAAAACGTGGGGCCCAAACGCGAATGCATGGTCCCGAGCCTTTCTGTGGTACATCTACAGGATACACTGCAGAACTACTTAGGAGTTGGGAGGAATCTCAGATTGCTGCCCACTGGCGTAAGTCAAAGGGAATGAGACAATCAAAGAAATTCACTCCTTCCAAGAGGAACTCAGAAAGACTCCTTGAACTCAGCCGGGAGGGTCTTAGGACTATTACAGGCTACCTGACAGGACACTGCAAGTTAAGGTACCATCTAAACAAAATGGGGCTTTCTGTAGAGACGGACTGCAGGTTCTGTGGGCTGGCGGAGGAAACCTCGGAGCACATTCTGTGTGACTGGCCGCGTATCATGAATAGCAGACTGATGCACCTTGGGGAACGATTGTCTTCTCCATCCAGGATTTGGAACACGGCACCCTCCAATGTGCTTAATTTCTTGAATAGCCTAAGGTTGGAGTGACTACAATCAGGGTTAAGCAAAATAGATCTTTTAGGTCGCAGCGCGAGTATACCCGACGTACTAATAATAATAATATCCTGAGTTTCGCCTGTAAAAAAATTCACCCAAAAATTTGCCATCCGCCCATAGGAAACCAAAAGTGGAAAGTGAAACGGTTTGGGGAAAATTAAACTCATGATAAGGCTGAATATTTACACCTATGTTATTTTAAAGTATAGTTCTTCTTTTCTGATAGTGGAAAGCAGGAAACAAAAATGTACCAAAATTCTATCACATTTATTGACCGGGCCTATATTTTTCTGAGTTTCGGACGTTATAGTGATCCCATTCTCCCCATATTTTATAGTTAGGGCTTTCTAACAAAAGAGAGAATACAAACTAAATTTCATCGATATCGGATGAAGTTTAATGTTTCCGCCCACAAGAGTGGAGGGCGTTGCAATTATTCCATCTTTACCAAATTTCATAATTCCCTATATCTAAGTAAAATTTGAGCACATGTCAAGTTTCAGCGAAATGGGTGCAGGTTTCCTATTGTTTCCAACTGCCTCCTTACATCCGAAACACTGTACGACCTGAATATACATAGTTGACGTCGAAGCATGCTTAGGACGCCGCAATAACACCAGCAGCTAAGACGAGAAGGTGGTATAAGAAGAACCATGACAAGAAGGTGAAAAGCGCATAAAAGTAGGTGCACGGCGCACAGTGCACCGAACGTGGACAAGAATTCAAAAATCTAAAGTCTTGGAACTTGGACTTTTTGGTATAGTTAATTTGAAAGTCAAATGTATAACTTATCTTGTCATAAAAAAGACACTAAGCCTTATACATAACCACAAATGACAAGTAATTTGTAGGTACATACCATTTTCACTTCGACTCTTGGCATGTAAAAATAGTTCGAAAAAATTTGTTAAGTTAATCCAGCTTTTTTCGAAGTTGGTAACTGATACGAAAAAACCGATTTAATTTTTGAAATTATCGCGACGCAATCCCTTTAGGAGCAAAGTTTCAACAAATTTCGACGCCTCGTTCCATTTTTGTCCATTGTTTGTGTATGGAGTCGGCGCTCCTTGAGGCGGGAGGGTACGAAGTGACTAACCAGGGTGGATTCATTCTTGTAATACATAACTTTTGTGAGTAGATGCTACTTGTACGTATTAGTCAAAAAGAAATAAATGTTTAACTGATTCAAATTAAATATATATAAAAAAAAAAACAAAAGCAAATTGATTAAAATTTAGATTTTTGATTTCGTATACAAATAAATAAAATACAAATATTGTATCTGGAATAATAAACGTTTTCAGT
>NW_023462840.1:0-3656 GCF_013731165.1 Rhagoletis pomonella | reverse complement strand
ACTGAAAACGTTTATTATTCCAGATACAATATTTGTATTTTATTTATATGTATACGAAATCAAAAATCTAAATTTTAATCAATTTGCTTTTGTTTTTTTTATATATATTTAATTTGAATCAGTTAAACATTTATTTCTTTTTGACTACTCACAAAACTTATGTATTACAAGAATGAATCCACCCTGGTTAGTCACTTCGTACCCTCCCGCCTCACAGAGCGCCGACTCCATACACAAACAATGGACAAAAATGGAAAGAGGCGTCGAAATTTGTTGAAACTTTGCTCCTAAAGGGATTGCGTCACGATAATTTCAAAAATTAAATCGGTTTTTTGGTATCAGTTACCAACTTCGAAAAAAGCTGAATTAACTTAACAAATTTTTTCGAACTATTTTTACATGCCAAGAGTCGAATTGAAAATGGTATGTACCTACAAATTACTTGTCATTTGTGGTTATGTATAAGGCTTAGTGTCTTTTTTATGACAAGATAAGTTATACATTTTTCTTAATTGGAGTTTTGACTTTCAAATTAACTATACCAAAAAGTCCAAGTTCCAAGACTTTAGATTTTTGAATTCTTGTCCACGTTCGGTGCACTGTGCGCCGTGTCATGTGCACCTACTTTTATGCGCTTTTCACCTTCTTGTCATGGTTCTTCTTATACCACCTTCTCGTCTTAGCTGCTGGTGTTATTGCGGCGTCCTAAGCATGCTTCGACGTCAACTATGTATATTTTCAGGTCGTACAGTGTTTCGGATGTAAGGAGGCAGTTGGAAACAATAGTAAACCTGCACCCATTTCGCTGAAACTTGACATGTGCTCAAATTTTACTTAGAAATAGGGAATTATGAAATTTGGTAAAGATGGAATAATTGCAACGCCCTCCACTCTTGTGGGCGGAAACATTAAACTTCATCCGATATCGATGAAATTTAGTTTGTATTCTCTCTTTTGTTAGAAAGCCCTAACAATAAAATATGGGGAGAATGGGATCACTATAACGTCCCACAAAAATATAGGCCCGGTCAATAAATGTGATAGAATTTTGGTACATCTATAAGACTATACTTTAAAATTACATAGGTGTAAATATTCAGCCTTATCATGAGTTTCATTTTCCCCGAACAGTTTCACTTTTCACTTTTGGTTTCCATGGTTTTACTATGGGCGGATGACAAATTTTCGGGTGAATTTTTTTTCAGGCGAAACTCAGGATAAGACAGATTATCTTTTCTTCCAATGTTTTGTGAGAATTTTCCATGTTCGAAAATTTCTTTTCGCGAAATTATGCAAAAAGTAGCTGAACATCAAAAATTATTAAAATTTAAAATTACATATATATCTATATTTGTAAAGTCGCGCGAAAAGTTCCAATTATCCGAAAACAACATATGATTCTCTAAAACATGTGTCTAATTTCAAGACGTAATAAAACAATAAAAAAAAACAAATAAATGATAAATACCTTCCCCTGAATATTCCACGAGACTTAAAGAACTGATTATATGTAGTTCAAAAAGCAACACTTGCTTTGATGGGTTAAGCGCCAAAGGCAACTAAACTGATTAGTCGGTACCGCGCGGATTGCAGTATATTTTTGGAAATGTACCGTTCGTGGAGAGAGGGGTTGAGTAAATTATGTGAAATTTTGTATTTATGACTTTTACTTTTCCCTCTCTTAGCCCAATCGGTTTTTTTTAAATCAACTGTCAACATTACCTTTTTCTACCTGCCCCCATATAGTCGAAACACTGTGGGTCGTAGGTATGTCCAGAAAAAGATGCTATTCTGGATCTGATTTCCGAAAAACGCCGAGAAACTAAAACGACATGCTCAGCGTATTCGACCACCTGGCACTGTGGGCATAGCGGCGAGTTATCTAGGCCGAAATGGTGTAAATATTTCCGGAAGTATCCGTGGAACTGCGTTATATGAAAGTTTAATTCTCCGTCTGTTCGACTAAGCCATTTACATATGTATCATTGGGACTAGTGTATACGGCCAACTTCCTTTAAAGGAGTTCGCCCAGCTATGTTGCCATTTTTGCAATGATGTATATTTTACTTCACTAACTAAGGCCGCTGTGTTGGTGTCTTACAGACTAGATATACAAATTTCATTATAAGCGTAAATTAGATATTTAAAATATATGATTAGGAATAAATTGATTCTAGTAATGAACCAAAACGAGATCTCGGGAAGGCGAAGTCCTGATCAAGGCTCCTAGAAATTCTACTAAATTCAATGAGAGCTCTTGAAATGGGTCATAATTGTTATAATTAGCTTTATTTGCGTTAATATGAAATGGGTAATGAGAGCGTAAAGTTATATATGGAACATTGACATTTCTTTGCTCAAGAAGCTCTGGACAGTGAACTAAGCCATTAATAATGTCGTATATGAAAAACAGAGTTTGAATAGAACGCCTGGACGCAAGTGATTCCAGATTAATAAGCGTACTTCGAGCCGTATAAGGTGGTAGGGGATCATTAAAATGGAGTGGTTCGAGAGCGAAGCGGATAAAGCTTCGTTGTACTCTTAAAAGTCTTGAGGAATGAGTTGAGTAAATTGGATTCCAGATTAAAGAGGCGTATTCCAGCTTTGAATGAACCAGGGAGTTATACAGAATTTTTCAGGTGTAGGGATCTTTGAAATCTCTACCATAGCGCCGCAGAGCAAGGTTAGAGTAGGTTTTAGGAATGGTATAGCTCAACGGTGTGCAAACGCAGCTCTTTGAGCCAAATGCGGCTCTTTGCTTAGCAAAGTGCGGCTCTTTTTACCTTTCCTTTGCTTAGAACATTCTGGCTCTTTTCTTTTTAAAATACATATTTCTTTGCTGGACCTTTTTTCCATTGTGTTTTATTTTATTTTATTCTTTTTATATACACATACGCAAATTAGGATCGGAACATTACCCGCAATTGGAGAATGAAAATTGCTTTCTGACTTAATGTTCTTTCCTGATATGTTGGAACATTTGGGCGATTCTCCCGTCATGGGTTGGACATTCGTACAGAAAAAATTTTCTTTCTTGTTTAAATTTAAGTATAAGGTACTCAACAATTCTACATTTTGATAAAGCTACGCCTAATTGACTATTATATGAGTTATTACAAAATACGAAAAAATTCCAGCTTACTTTTATATGGAAAAAATCTGATTTATTTCTTCTGTCACGGGTGGGACAAAAAAAAGAACCTGGTTTTTTGAGCAGATATATTTTACGGAAACTTTGCGAATTTATTTCACTTTTCTGTGTGAACTTGATGTCTTATAATAAATCAAAGAACCAGGAACACAAACAAAGCAAAAACTACAAAAAAATCATGGCATTATTATACAAAAAATCCGAAATTCCTCTGTCACGGGTGGGACAACTTTTGTCACGGGTAGGACACATACGAATTTTTATATGAAAAGGAGCCTTAAGTGTGATCCATATATAAAGATTAGTTATTAAAAAATATAAAAAGCGAAGTAGGGGTTCAATCCACTCACGTTTTATCTTAGGATGGTGTTTTTTATATAGAAGAAAATGCTTAGCACCGTCAGCCAAACAAATTATTAAAAATGAACGCGATTTTCTAGCGTCTAGAAATTTTCACTTTTACCTACTTAAATTTAATGGACTACAAAACTGCGTACCTAAAAAT
>NW_023462839.1:0-16798 GCF_013731165.1 Rhagoletis pomonella | reverse complement strand
AACTCTGTTTCCCTTCAGGAGATTCGCAGTAAAAATACCCAATTATTTTTTTAACCATTTTTTCGTAGTAACTATATATTAGAGTTCCTCCAAAATCCCTAGAAAATGCCATGAAATGCAATGGGGGATAAATAAAATATCTTTAATATTAAAAAATGGTCAAATAAACAATTGGGTATTGTTATTGGAAGTCTCCTGGAGAGAACCAGAGTTTTCTGATCGAAAAATATTAATTTTCAAGAATTCCACACCATTTCCACGAAAAGTTATTTGTTTCCCATATAAAATACATGGAAAACTTTAGGCGCTTTCAGCGACCTCTAAATATTTTATGATTTCAAAATAAAAAAATAGGGGTATACTTTTTTCAATATAGAACAATCCTAGGGGTGAGAGCATTAAAAATCCGATTTTACTTATTTTGGACCACCCTAGTGTATATACACACATTCATCCTCGTCCTCCTCTAAACCTAGAATATATATGTACCATCATAACACTGAGAAAAAAATCTACCAAGAATTGGTTAATATTACCAAATTCAAATTTGGAAAGTAATAAAAGTGATTTTTTTTTGATGAGGCCATTGCCTCATTAATATTTTCAACAGTGATTTGGTGATATTATCCTCACTTTTGATACTTTAAACAAACTTTTTTTTGCCGAATTTTTTCGTTTGAATACGCTTATGTTCTGCACTTCACAGATCCTTTTTCATAGCTCGGAGACACAGCAATTTTCATTATCATTTAAACATGTTGCCTCTGACAGCAAGCATTTCTGCGCACTCAGCTACAGCCCTAAAAGAGCTTCTCATTAAAAACCTGCTGCGTATAACTGTGTGTAAATAACAAACATAGAGATATTTTTCACTAAGTATGTTTAGAAATCAATAAGATGTTGAAAATTATGTCTCCTGTGAAATTTACGCACGCAGTATTAAGAAGTATAACTTGTATATGGGCATATCTGTAGAGCTCTTGATTTTCGACATTTACAAAAAAAAAGTTGTGGCACACTCAACTAACCGATTTCACCTTATAATAAAAAAACTCTCTTGACCAAACTAGGTGTTCAATATGTTTTTTGGGGTCGCTGAACACGAATCAGCCGTCCATGACGTCAGATTTTTTTAGCCTCAAAAAACATAACGAACTTTATGTGAGAAAATTTTTAAATTTATTTTTATCTTGGTTCTTGAAGTGGCTGATTACGAATATGAAGTCAAATTTTCAAAGCTCAAAATTCCAGATCCAATATAGCGAGCAAAGGTACCAAATCTTATAAGAATTAAAAACTAAATTGGATCCATAATTTTGAATTTTGAACATCTGACTTCTTATTCGTAATCAGCGGACCCAAAAAGCCTCGGATACCAAGTAAATACATATAAGACACCTGGTCGGGTCAAAACAACTTTTGATCGTATTCCTGTGTAGCTGCCTAAAATTTTGACCTTTGATAACTTTCGCCTTAAAACCAATTTATGAACACATACAGGTGTCGAACAATTATTTTTTAGCATAAAACACCATTCACTTATCGATAAATAAGTGTGCAAGCGGAATAATCTTTTTTTTTCTTGAGTTTTCTTTCAGATACTAAATTTCTGTATGTATGTTATATAGAATATAGTACTTCAATGCCATTTTCAAAAATCAAACGGTACAAAAGTTACGTGGATAAAAGGAAAACTTAGTTAAATTTTAATAATCCAGAATTACTACTTTATATATTTTTATTAATCTAATCTATGAATTGGCAACCCTATTTTTATAAATTTTATTGACTTAAGATTATCTGAAAAAATTTATCAGCGTCTAAACACATTCAGTAAAGGAAATACACCGTGCAAAAGAAAAAAAAACCATGCGCAATCATCGCTTTGACTCACTGGTGTTTTAGCTAGTTTTAGGATTACAACGAGCGGGTATTGTTTCAGGTCGGACAAAACACTACAGTAACTCTTATTATCATACAAATATTTTCTTTTGAAAAATACCCAACAGATATAGAGGTTTTGACCATGTACCTAAGATACTATGCATAATCACCAAAATCAAAAGTTGTAGCGATATACCCATATAACTGAACGACTTTATCAGGTCTTGTAGTTGTACATATTATTTGTATACGGATACAAAAATATCGGTAGAGTTGAAAAACAGAACGAACGTTAACTTTTCCAAGCACCAATATGCATATGAACATATGTATGTACATCGTCGTTTAAAGTACAAAACCGCGTATCAAGAAAATGCAAAACCTCGTATGTGACGTTGCCTTAATTTTATAGGAGAGAGTAAACCTTGTCTTATTTCAAAACGATTCTCTCTTTTATCCCTAATTATCTCTTCTTCTTATATCTAAGTACCGATATTTTAGTACGAATGGATAAGGGCTTAATTCCAGTAGCTTCCGGTGAGAAAATATCTTTTTTGGCACAAAAGTCAGTTACGAGGTTTTGCAGAACCACGACACGCGGTTTTGTACACATAGCCCCCGTCCTCTCTAAACTCTATAGAGCTTTGCTCTTGCTGGGTTACATTTCCAGCAGATGGTCTTAGATTAAGGTCGTGTTTCTACCCCAAATGGGTAAGCCGGAACAATTACCGTCATCTTACCGACCAATTAGTCTTAGTTCCTTTCTCCTACGAAGAAATGGAGAAAACACTGGATCAGTATATCAGAAAAGTCAACCTAAAGTAACGGCCTCTGAACAAGAACCAGTTTGCCTATCAACGAGGCAAATCCGCGGAGACTGACATTCGTAGCCACACTTCAAAAATTGAGAAATCCCTGAAGTCTAAAAATATACCCCTTTGCTCCTTCATTGATATTTCATTGGCTTTTGATAACGCATCATATAAGGCAGTAAAAGATGCCTTGCTAACCCAGCGTGTAAGCCCAATCATAAATCGATCGATGTTAAGAGCACGAAACATCAGTATGGAATTAGGAGGCACGATAGAATCGATAACATCCACAAGGGGATGCCCCCAGAGGATGCACTCCGTCCAATTTTGTGGACTACAGCTATAGACGAACCCTTTTCACACTAAACAGCCAAGCTTTTGAAACGCAAGGCTAGGCAGATGATCTGATAATCTGCATAACAGAGCTACATATATGACGAAACTATCACCAAACGCATACAACAAGCCCTACGGATCATACAAAAATTGTGTGAAGATAAAGAACTAATTATTAATTCTGCAAAGACTATTATTTTTCCATTTACTCGAAGGAAAAAGTTATCTACTATTAAACTCACTTTGAGCGACACAGGACTACAATTTTCCGGTAAAGCTACATATCTTGACAAAACACTCAACTGGAATGCAAATTTTTTCATTGATATCAACAAAGCGATGAAGGCCTTCTTTGCCTGTTCACCTCTTTTTGGTAGAACATGGGACCTTACTAGCGTTGCCAGCATATTCTCTAATCTCACCATTTCACATTCATAATAGAAAAAATTCTTTCTGTGATTGCAGAAGTTGCAGGAATAGAGAAAAGGACTGATATAATTTAAGCCAATTTAGTAATTCATTTCAGTATTTTTAAAAATATTTTACCATACTTGATTACAAATTCACTACGACCTTTTACTTTAAAGAATATTTCATTTAATATTGTTATTTCTGTATAAAGGTAGTGAAACATATTTATATTTATAGCTGAAGAAATATGGTATTTTTGCATTATATATTTTTTCCAATAGTATAGACTACGCCGACCGAAAAAATAGTGCAATACTATATGTTATAGTATGATTGGCAACCCTAAACCTTACTCCCAAAATGACCTATTAGTGATTCAACACTCTCTCGTAAAGCCAAAAGTAATCTATGCTTGCTTAGCATTGTGGACTAAGGCTACACCCAGAAAAAATATTCCTTGATGCTAAGAAAAAAGTATATTACTCTAAGGAAATATAACCTTGAAATGGCTCCAAAGACATGGCTACTTTTATAAGAGTAAACGATTTGACTCCGTTTAAGGAACACACAATTCATTAGTTTTCAGTACTATTTTCTTTATTCTTAGGAAGAATTAACTTGCCGTGAAAGGAATAAATATGTATGCCATTTAGCTCGCGGCGTTCAAACAGTCGCAATGGGCGACAGAGCAAAGCTCTGGAGTGCTAGTCGAAAGATGCAAAGCTCGAGACCCAGAGCTGGTAACTTTTTTTTTTTAATTTTTTGTTTTATTGTAATTTTTCAAATTGTATTTAAAAAAAATATCTCATTTATATTTTATGGTATTTGATGATTAAGGTTTTACCATATATGAAATTAGTTTTACAACTTGTAATTTAAATTTAAATTGAAATAATTGACTTACCATACTCCAACCACCTCCAACCGACTCGAACCTGCGATCTCAGAACCAGAACCGTAGTCTTTATGCGACGATATTTGCCAGGAAAGCAATTAACTTTGTCTTAAAAGCACTGACAAAATTATTACCTATATTGAGTAAATTTAATTCCTCAAATTAATGACGCACTATTTTTAGCATGAACCTGAATTAAGGAGAAACTTCTCAAATTGAGTAAATTTACCGTAATACTAAGGAAAAAAACAGTAACTCTAATATAAAGAAACTGGTTTCTTGTTTTAAGGAAATGCTTTTTCTGAGTGTAGGCTACATTAAAAGCCTTCCCACATAGGGCGAGGGGCCGCACACAATAGATCACTTTAGAGGTTACGGAGATATGGCCTATAATAATAATAATAATAATAATAATAATAATAATAATAATAAAAATAATAATAATAATATATGTATATAAATGCTCAACTCAACTCAATAAATTTGAAATCACTTGCCTCAAGGCGTATAATTCACTCACTCATGTTTATCTATGACATTGTGGTATGCATGGTAGGTCTCTTAATGAACTTAATAGAATTTTTAATAGTCTTGATCTTGATTTCGCCCATCCTAGATCTCTTTTTTATCTAAGCTGGGATCTAGTTACTTTTAATCGTATCTTTAATGATTATTTCTAAGTCATTTTGTACCTCTAGTCTGTAAGGTTTTGCAACCATAGACTTAATAAATAAATATGAAATATGAAACTCACAACAGTCCATAGCTTTTCCTGCAGGGATACCCTACAGGTATGCACATACATACATATGTATGTATGTACATACATGTGGACATATTGGGTATATATAAGGTGAAGGGGAAATCACATGGATGAAGTATTTGAAAACAGGAGGTTATTAGATAATTTAATTAATATTTACGGAGCATTAATACAATTTCAATAATGTTTCTCACTGAGTATGTGGAATGAGTATGTATGTCTGTATAGAGTATGTATAAGCATGTTTAATATTTGATGATTGTTTTAGCACGTATTCTGAGATGTAATAATAAAAAAAAAAAATTTTAGTAATAATGTGCAATAAACAAGCACGTATTCTCACTAGCTCACGACCACAAAGCGTATAAGTATATTGGAAACATTTTTGGCTGCAGGGCAATTAATTATCCTGCACTGAATAAACTAGCTCATTGGAGAAAATTCGATGCATCAGTGCAAATATCACTCTAACCTGCTTTTGGTAATTTTTATGAAATTACGAACCATGGCGTTCGTGTCTTCATCGTCGCGGTGTACGCCTTATTGTCATCAAGGCCTGTTTTATACAGCCGAAGATTCGTTTACCAACTGTGAAGATCGTAAAATTTGTTGTGGCGTTTCTACAAAAAATGTTGCCTTCAGTGTTGCCAGAGGAAGTCCCCCAAAAATCTTAATTTTTTCCAAAAAAATATTCAAATTAAGATTTTAAAGCTAAAAAAAATCTTTTCGATCCCAAAAAATCTTCATTTAAAAATACCTTAAAAGAAAACTGATATTGGCTTTACGGCTGTAAATAGCCCTTATTATGTTGGTTGAAAAGATTACCAATTTCAAGTTATAAAGTCCTTTTTATAACAACTTAAACTTAAAATGAATATTGCCTCGTGTCATCAAAAATTGTGTAGCACAGTTTACATATGTACAGCGTGGCGACGAATAACTGTTACCCCGGTTTTTTTAGAAATAAAAGGGTCCTTTAAAGATTTTGCGAAAAAAGTATTTTATTGTTAATTTTCACAGATTTTACTTTAGTGGTATCAATTAGTTTTTAAATTTTAATCCCTACTTACATTTGCCAGCAGTTTAAACTTTGAGAGAAAAGTTCATTTCGCACGCAGGTCTTTTTCAGGTGTATTTTTTCTTAGGCTTTGTACAAAAAAATACAAAAAAGAAAAAACTGTATAAGGTTGGTCCAATGAATGGCCGTCCTAGTCACCAGATCCGAGTCTATTCGATTTTTAAGTATGAGGCCTTATGCTGGACAAAAAGGGGAGTATAAGGAACTCAAAATGGAGAAAATTTACCTATGGTTACAGAAGATAAGGAATAAATTAACTGACGAAGACCTGCGTGCCAAATGAACTTTTCTCTCAAAGTTTACACTGCTGGCAAATGTAAATAAGGATTAAAATTTAAAAACTTATTAATACCACTAAAGTATAATCTGTGGAAATTTACCAATAAAATACTTTTTTCGCAAATCTATAAAGGACCTTTTTATTTCACAAAAACCCGGGGTAACAGTTCTTCGTCGCCACGCTGTATATATACACTGGCGAAAATATAAATAGGGTCGCGACATTTTGCAAGTTTTGACCGACTTAAAAACAGGAAAAGTTTATCAATTCCTGCGAATATTTTTTTATGTATATAAGTTACCGCATAACTTTGGACCACTTGAACTGATTTCGATAATTCCTTTTTATCGGAAAGGTGGTACCTCAAGGGTGGCCACATACTAATTTGGTTTAGATCCCATCATTGGATCATGAAGAAATTACCGGTTTGAAGTCACTTGTGTTGTTTGTTTAAAAATTACTTGTTCTTTTTTTATGAAAAAATAGCTCGTTATCTATCAAAAACCATGCAAGTCCAAACTTCAACCCTTGTACAAAAGTTAAGAAAATTCGACAAAGTTCCTTAACAATTTTGAGCTTTTTATTCGATTTTTTATTGATATTTTTACATGGATATTATTTTATAAAGCTATATATATGTTTCACTGTGCGAGAGAAGAAGGCGGATAATATTGTAAGGGATTTCATATTTCATTTTTCTTCTTCCTTCATTTGCTGCTTACAAGGTAGCAAGGATAGGGTTGCCAGATTTTTTATGCGCGAAATCCGTACGTTAGACTTTTTCATGCTAAAAAATCAGTACTTTTCAGTACATTTTCATTCAAAGCAAAATTATGAATGTAAGCAACAGATAATACTTTAAAACGCCAGATAATAAAAGTGTTATTAATTTTAACATAAGTGCACACATAATACAATAAATTCTTATATATTTATTACATTTTTGAATAGCAATAATAAGATCAGTAGCGCGTTTCTGTAACTCGTCTCGATCAATGTTCTCGATTGAAATAGTCGATTTGATGTAATTTGACGTCATTCTCACTTGTTATGTTTCTATAAGAAAATGAGTCGAATTGGTCGACAACGCTGGATTTTCGACTGACGTGTTTCATTCCATTTCAGTAGGAATACTCGATTGAATGTGTTTCTGTAACCAAATGAAACGAAGTATTGTCGATTATTATTCTCACTTGCCTTTGAGCTGGTGACAACTGTATTTTGATGTGTGTATGTACATATTTCGTTTATTTGAATTTAAAATGGAAGACATTGGATCTAAAGCCAGCGTAAGTACTTATATATTTGTTAATATTTTGTATACTTATGAATATTTAAATAAATACACATGTATATTTGTTACAGAGAAATATGTCGGGCCGGGTTACCAAAGGTCAAAAAAATCGGTTGCTCCAGCTAATGCAACAGCATCGCTGCGTTGGTAAGGGCCAGTTTACGACACCAAACGCCAGAAAAGAGCATGCAGAAGTATGGGCTGCGGTTGCTGACGAGCTGAACGCATTAGGAGGGTCCCATAAAACCTCTAACCAGTGGAAAAAGGTAAAACCGAAACTTAATCGGGCGTATAGAATTTAAATTTAGTTTGGTTAATTATATCAACCATTTAAAAGTTAATAACAAAAAACTTTTTTGACGTTTTTTTATGTGTATTGTTTTTCTTTTAGTGTTGGATTGATTGGAAATCGTCTGTGAAAAAACTAAATAATTCCCACAGAGCGTTCGCCAGACGCACTGGCAATCTACCGTTGCAGGATGGTCCAAAACCCTTGGACGCTATGGACACTGTAGTTTTGGAACTTTTTTCAAGAGACATGGTGGATGGGGATGGACTCACTCCCGAAATCGGTTTGGCAGTAAGTAACATTTCTCAAAATTAAAAGTCGAGTTGATTATGAAATGTAGTGTTACGTTTGATATGTACAGTCAACGGCTAAAAGTGTTGATTTGCCGGAGGTAGACATGGTTGACCTCGACGTGTTTGATGAGGAGGAAGTAGTCGAGTTTCCACCGGGTCAGGGGTTTGAAGTTGTATCCAATAAGCCAAACAAAACGCGCAGCAGCCAAAGTTGCGTGGAAGAAGCTAGTGTTCTAATTGAATCCCAACACCAACAATTGAAGAATTTGTTGGAGAGGCAGCACAAGGAGCATATGGATGCCTTAAAGGGCATTCATGATACATTAAAAGCTCTTTTAGAAGCTATGACAGGTAAAATTTAACGATAACAGCTTTTTGTAATATTGTATCGCATTAATATTTCTTTATTTTTCCTACATCTTTCTATATATTTTTAGCACACTGAAGCTGTGAAATCGCAAATTTACTTTTTAAAATATTCTCTATACCTTTGAAGTGCATAATAGGTATTAGTATTTATTATTTTTTATTACACACACACACACACACAGTACACAGTGACACACTAAATTATTAGTACGGATAATTTTTCACAATGCGTGGAACAATTTTTACCTTAATTTTTTTCCGCTAAGTTTAACAAAATATAGTTCATATTGCAACAAAGAACATAAAAATAAAATCTCGAAACTTTGTGGAAATCTCAAGAAAATTCAATAAATTTGCCTACAAGTTTGAAACTTTTTAATCAGATTTTTCATTAAAGTTCTAAGTATGCAGTTTTATAACCCATTCAATTTTAGTATTACGAAATGCAAGTTTGAAGTTGTTAAAAAAACGCGTTGATTTTTGGCAATTTTTTCTTGCATACATAAAAAAAAACTGTTGAACGAACTTTGTATGGATGAAACTGCGTGAAAAAGTTGCTAAAAATTAACACGACTTTTAGCAACTTCAAACTTATTTTTTGTTGTACTAAAATGGAATGGGCTATAAATCTGCATATCCAGAATTTTCTAAAAGTCTGATTAAAAAGTTGCAAAGTTGTTTGCTAAGTTATTGAATTTCCCTGACTTTTTCACAAAATTTAGAGATTTAATTTTTATGTTATAAAACCCTAGTGGAAAAAGTTAAAGCAAAAAATTTTGCAAACATTGTGAAAAACTTTTTATGCTAATAATTTAGTGCGGCACTGTAGTTTATTCTTTAACAAAAACACTATAAATCCAAGTTTCAAATTTGCGCTATATTAAAAAAAATCAACAAACCAACCAAATCGTTTTTAATTAATTTCTTAGGAATATGCCTCTTTAAACACTCCTAACTAACTCACCGAATTTCAAAATAAAATTCCATGCGAACAAAAAACGAAAAATTTTCGATTAAATCTTAAAAATGAACCAAAATTTTTCTGATCAATAAAAAATCACCTTTACTTAAATTTTTTATAACATTGGCTAATTATAAAAGTGATTTCTTGTAATAATATTTCGAACAGCTCTTCCTTCATTTAAAACGTGTACTAATTCGACATTGTCCCCAGACGATTGATTGTCAGATAGATCAGCAGGTGGATCTACTTCAGGAAGCGGAAGATTAAATCTCTTTCGAATATTATGTAGTGTACAGCATGCAGTAATTATAGACCCAGCAAATGAGGGATCCTCCATTAGCCCCCGGTCTTGTGAAAGGCAAGCAAATACCTTTTTTAGAACTCCATTAAGGCGTTCTACACAGTTTCGTGCACGTGCGTGGCTATCATTGTAGCGCTGTTGGCTGGCATGCTCAACATTTCTGAATGGAGTCATTAGCCACGGCTGCAATGGATACCCAGAATCTCCAAGCAACCATCCAGTAGAGCCATTTGCAGTGTAAGCATTTAGCATATGGGATTTTATTATACTGCTTTCCCAAATATAAGCATCGTGCGTACTTCCCCCATACCTTGCGAAGCACCCCAGGATATTTAAATCGAAATCGCACACCAATTGCACATTCTTGGAAAAGTATCCTTTCCGATTAATGTAGCAGTATTCTACATCACTTGATGGCTTCTTAATTTTGACGTGAGTGCAATCAATCGCTCCTAAGACGCCGGGAAATCTAGTTGCATTAAAAAAACTGTAAATAAACAACAAATGAAATGAATAACCACGAGTCGTTAAATTTGAAATAATTCACCTACCGTTGTTTTACTATATTCTGCTGCTCCAATGTTGTTGGGAGTATAATATATCGTTGCGCCAAGTAGTTTTGCAAAATTTTTGTGACTTGATGTAGTATGCGGCTTACCATGGTCTTACTTATGGCGCAAACGAAATCCTGACCGTCGTCTCTAAGGTACGATCCTGTAGCATAATAGTGGAGTGCTACACACAGTCTAATGGAGTTTGGAATGAACGTATTCCTTACTGCTGTATCCATTAAAGGCTCCATTTCTACAAGAAGTTCCCTGACTGCTGCCCTGCTGAAGCAAAACAACTCTATAAAGCGCGCCTCTGGAATGCTGAATGGATCTGTGGAGTCCCTCAAATACCGCCGTCGCATTCGCAGCATATTTCTGCGGTCCTGTTGTATCGCGAGTGTAGCTACCAACAAACTCATAGCTGAAAATAAATATTTATCAATATACAATTTTTTGTATACACATTTTTGTTTTCATGCTTACTTTTCAAAATGTTTTGACAAATAACTTTCAATTCGATTTCACACATTCCTTGTCGATTGGCATATCATTTCTCTCACTGTTCCACATTTTGTCGATTAATGCTTACGGAAACACTTTTTCTCCGCCAATCGACAAACTTGGATCGAATCGATATGACGTCACTATAATCGAGAATTTTGTCGATTTCTTACAGAAACGCGCTACAGTTCCATCTTCAGTGTTTAAATAGTCAAAGAATTCTTTACATTTCATTTTAACATTACTTTTAATTTTAAGCTCACTTTCAAAAATTTTGATTATAAGTCAGTTCCTCTCTTTGCGCCAGGAAGCAAACTTTATACTGAAAATCCTCTCCGGTGCTTCGTTTGAGTGTGGTATTGCAAAAAAAGAAACAAAATTACATATTTTTTCAAACTTCATCTATATTTCCTCATGGCTTAAATTGATTTTTTCAACTACGCAAAAACTTTGAAAGACTAAGGCTGCGTTTCACCAGATTCATTTAAGTTAAAATTACTTTAAATTTCGAATTTTTGGTTTCACCAATCCATTTTAATTTGTTTTTAGTTTTGATTTAAGTGACCTATGCTCTTCACTTAAATAAAAACTAAATCAGAATAACCATACTCAGAAATGTTACACGTTTAATCAGTGATCAATATACACACACCACAATTTTGTGTATCTGCTGCTCACTTGTATACCAGCCCTGCTTTTACAACACAGAGTGCCAAAGCTTTCAAAAGCTCTCATCACAAATGAAAGCTTTCGCTGGCAAAGTCGGTTTTACAACCACTTTTTACTCACTTAAATAAATAAATAACAAATTTAATTAAAGTTCATGATTCAATAATACAAGGTTAAATAATTATTGACAGCTGCGGTTTGACACTCGCTTACAAAAGGTTGCATTTACGAAGGACAGAGAAAGGGCAAGAATGCAATCCCTTGTTTCGAAAATGGTAGTAGAAAAGTACGCAAAGTAGGCAATTAGTAGTGAAATTCCTTTTGTAAATTCTAATGTATTTGCAGGAAATCTGACATTTTAAACGAAATGTTGAACGTAATATTGATATATCTACGTGAATTACGTAATTTATATGCTATTTAACCGTATAAAAACTGCAAAATGACTCAAATTAAAATAAGACTACTATGAGATTGATGTAAACATCCAATTCTTAGGTTTTCATCAGTTAAAAATATACTTTGAATATATGAGCAAAACTATTAAATATGCTTCATATGCATATACAAATAAACATATTGCACAAAAGCTTATACTTTTATTTCACACCAAAGCTACACTGTTTCCATGTAAATTTGCAAAGAAGCAACACGGTGCCACTGCTAAGGGAGCGGTGCGAGAGAGACAACTGTCAGTTTATTTGAGTTCGGGCTGTGTTCATTGCGCAAATGACAATCAGCTGTTTCAGTTGACGGTTGAGGTTTAAAATTCGGAAATATTTAGCAATTATGGACGACACGGATTGTAAGTAAATAAAATTACTTTAATTTTTAAAAGAATTATAAATAAAATTACTTTTATTTTATTTAAAACAGCTCTCAAAAGAAAAAGAAAGCGGCTAGCATGGACTGAGGACGGCGAGTTGGCGATCCTTGATTTGTGGGCAGAACGCGTTGGAGATCTCCGTGGCTTGCGGAAAAATGCGGAGATGGTCGAAAGTATCGACGGTATGTGTCTCAGTGTCCAATATCGCATCAAATTATTTTTTACCACGGCTGGAAGTTGCAGTATGTATGTTTTTATGTATATACGTACATATGTATAAATGCATATATTTTGTAATGTACTGTGCAAGTATTCATGTGTAAATACATTTCAGTATTTGCCTATATTATATACATGTCGCTAATTAACTTCAATAGTGTCATAATCGGGAAATGTTTAGTTATTTGTACAACAATTTTCGTGTAGGAGGCGGTCGGGGAGTTGGCGTGGACCCCCAAGCCCCCCATAAACGAAAGAGTATGGACCGCGCTTTGTGAAAAGTCACCGCTCTTCCCCCCCTTCAGCCCCCAACAGAGATATTTCGTGGAAATTTTTTGTGCTTTACAACTGAGCTCGGAAATTTGCAAAAAATGCCACATTTCAAACCGACATTATTATTTTTAAATAACGCGTGGACTCTTGTCTACAAGTGCGTGTAAAAGATTTTTGATTCGGCTGACGTGTTTGGGCACAACAACCCAAAATCGTTGTACAAATAACTAAACCGTACCCTCATAATCCAAAAAATACACATTCATGCTTTTCTCCAGTTTGCTATTTTGATTTATGGCGCTATTAAAGTAAATGGGTGATATGTATGTTTATATATGGGTTTGAAAATGCTGTTATAGAAAGCAAAGCAACAACAACCTTCCAGATTATTAGAATTTAAAAAATTTACTTTGGGGTACACTATGCAGCTTTGTGCCACTGTTTGTGCAATGCCAGAATTTAAGTAGCTCAAATGCCTCAACATTTATTTCATTTTATTGTCAACATTTATTCGTTTATTATAAAAACTAATAATGTTTTTTTTTTATTTTAAACAGAAGTCTCCTTTGGATCACAGCCGCCTCAATTGTCACCGCTGTTAACTCCGCTGCCATCACCTCTACCCACACTTCAAATCACACCGCTGCCTTCACCGTCCCCGCCGCTTGCTTACCCGTCATCCCCACCAAGCACCTCAGCCTCAGCGATGGAACCTAAGAAAAAAAAAGAAATGGGTCATTTCCAAACCAAAATTTTGCAAAAATTTGATGAGCTCTCTTCAGAGATAACCCAGCACTTAAAAAATAGTGACCAAAATGAAAAGGAGCTTATAAATATTGAAAAATAAAAGGCTGCATCTTTTCAAACCATTTCAAAAGCTAATGAAGAGCTAAAAAATGCTATAATCTCTTTTTTTAAAAAAGATTAAAAATTAAATTTGATACTCACTAAAATAATTACACAAAGCGTTTCTTATTACTTCAGCGGAGGGTTCATTGTCACCAACTACAACATAATCTGTAGGATTTTCTCGATTTATATTTACTTCTTGCAATCTCGCCATCCAAATCTCATTAATGTAATCATTTCTTTCGTTCAAAAAGTTATGAAGAACGCAGCAGGCTCTAACAATAACCGGTGCGTTACCTATTCGGTTATCTATACCTTTGCCGATTCGTCGGAAACGCGCTTTTAAATGTTCAAAGGCATTCTCTACTACTCTTCTGCATTTCGACAGATTATAGTTGAACAGCTTTTGGGTTTCTGTTAAGGCCATGCTAAACGGGTATGGCTTCATTAAAGAGGTGGAGAATCGGAATGCAGAATCTCCTAGAATGCACACTGGCATCTGCACACCACATATTTCCTTCTTATGGTTCCTCAACAATTCATTTTCCGTCAATACTCTTTTGAGCATCGATGCATTGTATATTTGCGAGTCATTGCATCGCCCTGGGGAACCAATGTTTACATATAGGAAGCGGTACCTGTATATATGTGCACACGAGGATATAATATACATAAGTAAGTATGTTTGTCTATTAATGAAAAAAATTAGCATGTTACTCTTTTTCACCTGTAATCTACTAGAGCTAAAAGTACCATGGAGTGCCATCCTTTGTAGTTAAAATAATCCGTTGCGTCGGTTGGATTCGGTTTAACTTCTATATGACATCCATCTAAAAATATATGGATGTACGTATGTAATTACATAATGTATATATATGTATGGATATATAAATAATTTTTGTATAGTGACTAAATTCTCAAACCTATTGCTCCTAAGCATTGAGGAAAGCCAGGACGGTGGAAGGCATTTACGCATTCAGCCAGCGTTTCAGGAGTCGGCGGTAACTTTTTTATGTATTGAGTTGACATCGCTTTCCAGACCTCCTCACAAAACTCTAATACAATTGAGCACACAGTTGATTTTCCAACACCAAATAGTTCGGAAACTACTCTGTACTCCCCAGATGAACCAAGCGTAAATAAAACAATTGCAACGCGCTTTTGTAACGAAATGGGGGTGCGCCAATTTGTGTCAGTTTTTTTCAAATTGCTAAGGAAGCCACAGAGTATGTCAAAACTTGCACGCGTTATACGGAAGTGGGTCTTGAAAAAGTGGTCATCATTTGCATTGCAGTTAACCTCCCAAAACAAGGATTGTCGGTCCTATAAATAAGAAAATGTTATTAATTAAAGGCCACAAACTTATTTATAATAGTTTAAATTACCAACTTCCACATTGATCTTTGAGTTGCGCTTCTTTCCAGTAATGCAAGCAGCAATAGTTGCTTTCTTCGCAAGTGTTGTATGAGTAGCATGTTTTTCTTCTTTTTCCTCCTATAAGAAGCCAGTTTACAATCATAAATTGATTGAATTGACTGGAGGAGTTCAATATTTGCGGTATACGCCAGAAGAATTCCTTTTAAGGATGAATTGTTCTCCATTTTCCAAAATAATTGTAAAATATATTGTCAGCTGATAGCCCACCACTAAACGAACAGCTGACTCTGTGTGACCACCCAAAACTGTTTACTCAATTTAAAATCTAATTGACTCAATTAAATTTCTGTCTGAACATACTTTAACAAACCTATGCGATTCTGTCGCAATGAATCCGCACCGTTTTTGATGCTACAGACGTCACTGCTTCGAAAACGCAAGTACGCACACATCTGTGCGATTTTATCGCAGTAAAAGCTGTCAATTTATAGACCAACAAAAAATATTTTTCAACAAAAATAAAATTCTTAACTTTTCCACATCAAATAAGTTTTGCTTTCTTACGTTCAAGTTCAATACGTTCAATTGACCTTATTCGTTCTCAAAACGCGGTGGTCCGCGATTTCGGCACGACAAAGAGAAGAACTGTGAATGTTCGAATAAATCGCTGCAACAAAATCGTATAAGTGTGTGGTTCCTTATTTAAAACTATGGTCGGTATTGTTGTAAATTTTGTCGGAACAGATTCGCACCGACAGAATCGCATAGGTGTGTGGATACCTTAAATGAGTTTGGACAAACGCAGCCTATGAATTCCCAAAAAAGAGTATCTTACTCTGTGTCTTGTTATGTAAAAACCTTAAGAAAAGCCTAAAGTATTTTGTTTGAATTGAAAAATCAGGACATTAGCGTACTGATTGAAGAAATGAATAAAATCAGTACAAGAGTTGAAAAATCAGTACTGTACTGATAAAATCAGTACGTCTGGCAACCGTAAGCAAAGATAATATAAATAAGTTAACAATTTTAACTTAAACTTTAAAAATTTTACATCATACACAAAAATCTTAATTTTTAAGATATTTTCAGTGTAAAATTATGCTTTTTAAAAAAACTTTTCTTGAAGATTTTTAATAAAAAACAGCCCGGAAAATCTTCAGTTTCAAGATAAATCTTGATTTATGACAACGCTGGTTGCCTTTTCATTGCCCTCTCCTTAGTAATTATACGTAGAGGGCATTGAGAAAGCAAAATTTTTCGGATCTAAGGAAGGTTTTACAGACTTTTTCCCAAGTTTATATAAATCGCTAAAAATAGCGATACAAATTAAAAAAGGTATATATTTGAGAACTTAAAAGTGAGATTTTGCTCGAATTTCTATTTGTCATTATTTGTTCTCAAATATTGCCAAAAAACACGCTTTTTTAGACTTTGACCCCGTTTCTCTCAAAATCTGGAGCTTTAACATTTGCCGCACCAAAATCAGTATTGCCCTGTGTTATCAATATGTAAGCATTCATACAAATTTGTTACATACACTATGCGACAAAATCAAACTTGTTGG
>NW_023462838.1:0-16798 GCF_013731165.1 Rhagoletis pomonella | reverse complement strand
AAGTTGTGAAATATTTGGCCTTGGTTGCGAGTGTCCGATGACCAGACGTGATATTATGAAGTTGTAAAACAGCTGCAGTGTCTGATGTCCAGACTTGATGTTATGAAGTTGTGAAACAGTTGCAGTGTCTGATGTCCAGACATGATGTCAGCAATTTTGTGATGCACGTGTGACTTGGAATGCAGCTGCATGGCGTGAGATAATTAGAGCGCTTCAGTGTTAGCTATGTTAACTTATATGAGCAAATTTGACATCGATATAACTGTTGCCAACTTTGTGCCTTTCGCAAGAAAATAAGTGCGTTTAGGGAATTAAAAGGCAAAAAATGTATAGTTTAGCGCTTGTTTTGGTCTTTGGTGCCCTTTTCAAGACAATTTTATAATAAAAACGTGATTCTATGGTGACATTGTATTTGACTTACACATATGCTAGTGTTTGGCCGAGCTTCTCCTCTGGATAATATGCTCCAAGATAATCCAAACGCAATATTTGCACACAGTCTCTATCACGGAATCCATAGAATTTTCTGCTAATTAGCTGGGTGTGCGCATTTGTACAAAAGTAAGCAATTGCATGAAAATAAAGCCTCTAGAAAAACCGTTTTGGAAATTGTTTTACGAATAAAAAAACATTTAGCAAATTAAATTTATTAAATTGATTAACTGCGCATAGTTGAAACTGTTAACAAGTTTCATTGTGTGATTACTTAAAATATTTGAACATACAGCTTTATAGGCGAAAATACCATTAAACACAGCAACACTAAATTTGTGTTTTTTTTTTGGGGGGGAAAATTGCGCTATTTTCAGTATTTTGGTGCTTTTCTAAATAAAAAACTTGGCGATCAGGGCTGCCAACTTGGCTCAAACCGTGCCATTTTTGGCACTATTTTACATGAAATGGCACTGAATTTTTCAATTTTGCATAAAGTGCCAAAATGGCACTTTTGAAAAAAAGCCAAATTTAAATACATTTTTGTGAAATCCTTTGCATGTACTTTTTTTTCTCAACTAAAATTTTCTAATTTCGATAGTATATACAACTGGTTTATCTTACATTGACATTGGGCTTTTGTTTTAATTTGTCTAATTTTAATTCTAATGGGAAGAACTAAAGAGAATGACACCTTTTTTGGCGCTTTTAATTTTCTATTTGGCACGTTTTAGCACTTTTTTATCCTCAATATGGAACTTCATAGCTATGTATGTTTGGCAGCCCTGTTGGCAAATTTGATCACTAGCCAAGAATGATAGAGAATAGAATGTATTCTCTCAATCGTGATCTCTAGCTGACCTTCACCGAGCGCTCTTTGATGGGTTCGGACTACAAAACTGGAAGTAAATATCAAGTATTCGTAGTAGATGTGCATTTCTTATCTTTATAAAAAACAATTCATTTCTCCTCGTATCCTTGTACAAATAAGGAGCTAAAGCGGCCTTATAAGGGTCGATATCTGTAGACTGGAAAATCGACCAGCTGGTGGTTGAGATGTCAATTACACGGGTCGAGTTTGGTTGAACGACAAAAATCTACTAGAAAATCGACCCGTGTAAAGGCGCCTTAATCCAGCGAGCAATTATCATTAAAGTTAAAATGCCTTGGTTAAAATTAATAAAAAGTTATTTCATTCTTTCTTTACCGGGACAATTGTTACATCGGTGGGCAACGACGCAATTACAGAACTTTAGACAGAGCAATATTTTTCGATCGGGTTCAAATCGGGCGATTGTGAGGGCCTATTCACGAATTCAAGTGTATTTGCAAAGTTGCTGTAGCTCACCAATGTAACAATCGTGTCGATAAAAAGGTAAAATATAACTTTTAGTTTGCTATTAAAAACCCCACCTCCTTTCTATTTGAAGAGTAAATTTTTTGATGCAACAAAACAGAGCAGATTTTCAGTTGAGCGAAGTAGAGGACTAGGTTTCAAATTTTTTCGACAAAACGGAACAAATGTACTCCTTTCGGAGCGAAGTCCGAACGATGGCTTATTGTGTATATGAGGAAAATGTATGCTCTTTGTTTGGTACACAAAGTCAGTATTACCGCAGCCGTACTGCGATGAACATGATGCCGGTGGGATATAAATAATTGTTTCGCAACTTTTCATACCCTTCCTCCCGTAAACTGTTTTTCCCTTTCTCCAGCCAGCGCTCGCACTTTCGCTACTGCGCGGGCAAAAAAGTGCCCATGTCTGGTCTTTGCGAATCGGCGCAAGTGTCTTTGTAACATAGCCATGGCTACGCTACAGGAGATGAAATGTAATCCAAATTAAGGATGCTATTTCTTTTTGCTATCACATACATCCGATTTCACGATTTATCACCATTAAAATTGATTATTTATCACCAAAAAATTTAGGCTACGCTATTTTTACCGAAAGGTAGGACAAAACCTCAATTTTTGGAGATAGCTAAAAATTCGGAAAAAATTTAGCTTTTGTATTTTTGCATTTTAGCGATAGTGAAAGTTAGAATCCGGCTGCTGGTCGACACAGTTGGCTTTTTAATTTCGAAAAGAACTTCATCTAAATATTTTAGCATCCTTTTCAAATTGCTTTCCATAATTTTCGTCTTTCTTTGATAAATAATTGCAAAATAAGGTACGTTTTTTCTTCTAAGAGTTTCATGGAACTTTCGCAAATATCAGCAGCACCAAATTGTTTATCAACATGGTTGACAACCGAAAAAAGCTTTTCTTTTTTCGAACATCCAACCAGCCAAACTTCAAACAACTCGCCTATTGTAATAGCATGATAGCCCAGAAAAAACCGTTTTTCTTGAAAACGGCTAAAAACGGCGGGCTAAGTAAAATAAAATCAGCTCACTACATCTTAATTTATACATTTCCTTTTCCATTTCGTTTGCCGAAAGTTAACAAAATTGTAAAAGCTTACATAAAATAATTATGCAAATAAGTTAGTTTTTTTTTGCAAACAAATGATAAAAAGTCACTTTTTTAAATTGGGACATAGGTTCCGACTTATAGTTTTGTTTTCCATTTAAAATTTTCCTTTAACTATCCGAACTTTACAAAAAAGGCACTTTAAACTTACAAAATAAACCGGTTGCGCAAACAACGTGTCAGTAACGTTTTGAAAGTGTAACTTTGGTTTATTGCTGTGTAACGGTGTTTCTTATTTTACAAAGACAAGGTGAAGTTTCTGTTATTTTAGTGTATTCCCTACAGAATGGCAACAAAAAATAATGTAAAACTGCCCTTACGAAATTGGACTTTCGCACAGCCAAATGAATCATTTGACCTAATGTGGACTGGTTTGAAAAATTTGTGCTTATAGCGAGCTAAATAAGTGGATATAGATATGGAAAATAAATTATTATTTTATAGCCAGACGTTTACAATTTCTGCTGGAAATCCCTATTGAAGGAGCTTACTCTTTGACTTAATATAGCAAAGAAGGCATACGTTTAGGGACAGTTTTACCATAGAAGTTTTTAGCCAAGGATCCAATGTATATCCCTATGAAAAAATATTGCCCGACAAGTAAACCAAATTACTGTTTTTTAAATTTTTGCCAAAAAATAAATTCCCCAAAGGGCCCCATTTGAAATGATTGAAACGAATATATGTAACATCAAAAGCAGATCACGAAAATTTGGTTTAAAATTACAGTGCACACTTTCTTCTTTTATGTCTAGTAGTTTTTTATAAGATTGGTCCAAAAAAAATCACAATAAAGAAAGAAACCAATGCAGGTATTTAGAGCACAGAAAACAAAAATATATATATTATTAAAAGGACTATGATCTCGTCAAGTAGAAGGGGGAGCTTGTATGCCTGCTCATTGATAGCTCGGTTATATAGCTTAAGAAATAATAATAAAAAGTCCAGGAGCTAGTGACAGCAAAAATGTGTCAATTTTATCGTCAAAGACAACATATCGGGGACTTAAATTTACTGCTGTAGATTAACAAACAACAACACTTACATCGCACCGTGAGACCTTTTGGTGTCAGGAGCGGTAGAATTATGTAATAAATAATTGAAAAATAACCTTATTTTATCGTCGTAGGCCTTTTGTGTGGTTATCAATTGACACTGAACGATGTTAAGAAATGATCACTTACACTTATTTACCGGGACAATGTACCGCTTACAGGCGCGCAAAAATATCAAATTTTTTTTCGTAAATTGACCTATGAACGCACTTGAAATTTATCGTGGACATAGAGGAACGCATTATGCAATAATGTGCTTACATCGCATCCGCGGGATAAACCTATTGTAAGTGATCGGAAAAGTTACAAAGTCGTTTCAACGTAGAATCTTGAACTCTCATTCTGTACTACATCTTGTTCATTGTAGCCCACTTTGAAAATACATAGTTAATTAACAAGATACATTGCAATAGTGGAATTCGCGTTTCTCTGTATCCGTTGTATCTTGCATAAGTGTAACTGGATGAGCGTGTGATTGTTGTTGCGAGAGTATTTATTGTAGGGATGTTGCGAATGTGGAATTTTAGACATCCGCGGATGCGGATGTTTAAAAGCTAACATCCGCGGATGCGAATGCGGATGTCAAGTATTTTTAAGAAATAATTTGGGGGGGTAGATTACACAGAGAAATTTTCGTTTTCAAATTTGTATGGAACGTTTTACTTTTAAAAACGTTTTGACCAAGGTTTTGCACCTACAATATTTATTTAAATTTTGAGAACGAAAATTTTCAATTCAATTTCCAAAATCCATGTTCTTGTTTTTGATACGAACATTTTCAAGTCGTTTTTTAAAAACAATTGTCTGATAATTGAATATGCGCATTTTGAAATTAACGGCTCTATTCTGTATTAATGACAAATTCTTGTCACAGTTTTTATTACGGAAAAATATATGAAAAAGCTTAAATTTGTCAGTAAAAAAAATTTGTCACGGATACAGAATTGGGCTATAAATCCTAAAATGTTTTTTTTTTTCATTTTAAAAATATGCGTTTTCAAATATGATATTCAAATTTTATTTTTATTAAATCACAACAAGTCGTTTGGTACACACATTGTCAAAAATATATTGATATACATATACTTATAAATAAGTTACAAAATTTAATAAATGAAATACAGATGTTTTACATATTACTATATACATACATAAATACATACATACAGATGTTCCTGCCTTACTTCCAAGCTGGGCCTGCTAATTTTGCTTCACGCTGGTCAAATCCTGTAATTTAAATTAAGAAAGTTTTAAATTATTTATTAACCCATAAGAATTTGTTTTTGTAAGTTACTCTTTCCAAAGCTTTTTTCGGTCAAAGTCCACCAATGTCCCTTATATGTATGTAGTTAGGGGTTACAATGGCAGTATTGTTTGTATATACTTCATTGCCTTTTCTGAAGATTGAAGTAACTTATTTATCTGAACACAATTTTTCCGACAAATGATGCAAACATATGAAACTTTTTCATTATAGCTAGGTAGCTTTTTAAATTCTAATGCAAAACATTTTAGTTTTTAATATTTTTCATACCTAATTGTGAAAATAAATTAACGTTTTCATTTTAAAAATGTCTAGTTTTATTTTGCTTGTTGAAAATTGTCGCACTGCAACTTGTTGGGACAATATTCTAAAATGTTTCATTTTAGTTTTTAAAATACGCATTTTTGATGCTATTTCTTTAATGTCGTGTGTTCTCCTCAGTAAAAAAAAGTTAATATATTATAACGAAACTTTTGTTTTAAAGTCGTAAGTACAAATACTGTATTTTTTATTTTGAATGAAGTGAAATTATATAAAAAAATTTTATTTTACATTTTCTTTTAAAAACTTGGTTTTACCTGTATCATTTTCTCTGTGCAGGTGATTAAGGTAAATAAAAAATGGAAAAGGTAATCATTTTCAATAATGTTTTTTTTTTTTTAATTTAGTACTTGAATTTAAAAATTGGAATTGGGTTAAAGCCTGTTTCTTAAAGTGTCGTAAATCAAACCTGCGCCACTAAATAACTACTCGCTCAAGGCGAATAACTTGAAAAACTTTAAACTTGACAAAATTGTAAATTCTCTCCAATAACTCCTTTCGGATGTATCATCCTGCCTTTCATCTTCACATTCTAGCATCATGAAAAGATCGTTGTTTAAACACCGTTATTTTCCATAGAATTCTTCATTCTCATTCTTTTGGTTGTTTCAGAATTTGGAGAACCTGTAATATCATCAGCGATTTTCGATTTAAGTTTTTGTAATTCATTTTTAGTCAGTCCTTTCTTCTGTGACTGGTTTGAAAAATATGTGCTTATAGCGCGGTTGTAAATCGGTGGATAAATAAAATGTGATTTTCTGGGAATGAAAATTTCGAAGAAAATTCTCTTTGAAAGTCGTGGCTGCCAGCTGAATTAGTTTAAAATCTTATTATTTTGTTAAAAAGGAACCCTGTTTTTTTATAATAATTTGAATTATTGGAATCACGGATGAAGGTCTCAGATCTGCTTAATTCCCGGGTGACATCTTGAAATGGTTCACCTGTACTGAATAGCTTCTAATTTGTTTTTTTTTTTATTAGTTGATATCGTCTTTTCCTAAATGCAGGCAGTCACAATTACTTACTCACCGCTGTCAGTACCATATCAAATCCGTTTTGTTTTTTTCATTCCATGTGCTCAATGTGCTTTGATATTTTGAGGCAAATGTACACAAATTTTCAACATATCGTTAATATAGTATGGACAGGGCGCATTTCGCATTGTGGCTGAAATGCAAAAAAGCCACAACTAACTAAAATCTTGTTATTGCATAAAACGATGTGGAGACTTATGATTCGATGAAATGCATCATAATCTATCAAACAGTGAATTTTGGATTTTTAGTTAGTTACGGTTTTTTGTATTTCAGCGACGAGGTCAGTTACGCCCTTTTCATACTATACTAACGATATATTGCATACCTAGTCCCACTCCTCAATAGATATTAAATTCGCCTTGAAGTTATTCTTATTTGATTTGTGAACTTGGCTGTCAACTTTTTTCACATTCCATTTTACTTTTATTTCCCTACGTGCAAATTTTGACAATAATCACAAAATTAAAATAAATGTTGTTTTCGAGCACACAGAGGAGTATTTGCTTAGTAAAAACAGTGTTTTTCTGCTAAGTAATAAGAGAAAACACGGAACGTAATCATAATAAACCTTTTTATAAAAAAAAAAATGATTACACTTATGTAGAAAAAAAACTAGCGATGTTTTTTAATGTCCGATAGTTACTTAATTCTTGCCTAATGAAAGGTATCTTTTACCGCGCAAATTCTCGATTGTCGTTATAGCTACACGTTGAACATTTCCGCTGGAAATACCTATTTAAGAATTTTACTCTTTGACTTTAAATTACAGAAGAGGGGGGATTTAGGAGGACAGTTTTAACGTAGCGTCTCCATAGGCCAAAGATATAAGCCAAAATTTGTATATTGCCAGATATACGTTTCATCAGTGCACTTGCACAATGTTCGCATTCGCAAAAGCTCCGTATTGATTATTGCGAATGCGAAAGCGAATGAGATATGTTAAAATTAATGCGGAAGCGCCGCGGTTGCGAATGCGAATACGAATATTCGCAACAACCCTTATTTATTGTACCACTAGCAACAATAAATCACTCCCCAGTAAAATTCTTATGTAAAAAAAAAACAAGTAAAGAAGTATAAGTTCGGGCGAAACCGAACCGTCGTTTCAACTTTCTATATAGCAGTCTTATTTATTGTTAGGAGATTGTTATAACCAGGGAACGGATTTTTAGGACCTAACAACCTATAAAAACGGCAAAAAAAAATAACGAAATAGGCTGGAAAAGGCAAAATAAAATAGCGAAAAAGGCAGGAAAAGGCACTAGGTATTGCAAAAGGGCAAAAAAAGGCAGGAAAAGGCACTAGGTATTGCAAAAAAAAGCAATATAAGGCACTAAAAAAAGGCAGAAAATACCAAGAACAATCAAAAAATACATTTATTTTAGAATTGTTTATATTACAAGTAAAAAGAGAAAAACTATGAACAAGTTTCATTATATGAAAAATTTGTACTTTGAATCTTTGACTATTTTATCCTTTCGAGTTTCTAACTCATAAAACTTTAATCTGTATAGTTGTAGTAACATTGAACCACAAGATGCATTTTGAAGTTTTCTGGCAGCATTCTCATTCGATTTTTGCGAAGAAAAGCCTTGAATGTACTAAATGTGCGCTCGACGCAAGTTGATACAAGTGGAGCCCAATTTAAATATGGAACGTTTGAAATGTTCATATTATCAGGAATAAGGGCGTTTTCCTCGCCCTTTGCAATTTTATCCACACCCCTTATTGTCTCCAAGCCTACGTTAGCTGAGAAAACGGCTTTGAATTTTTCCACCAATTTGGCAAGAGGTCCCTGCGCTTCTATAAGCCCCATGCGCATGTGTATATTTTGTATTCTTAAAAAAAAATTGTAAATGCTATAATCACTTTTTTAAAGGTAGAAAAGGCAAAAAAGGCAAATATCTTAAAAAAGACACAAAAAAGGCAACATCAAATGTGTATATATGGAATCAGGGAAAGCTAAATCGTGGACATTCTTAATCGAATATAGTCTATCTCTTTAGCAGAAAAAAGGCAATTTCCATAAAATCCGTTCCTGGTTATAACTATTAACTTGAAGTAAATTAGCGTAGTCAATTATTGAAATATCGGAGTTTTCGTATTTCTGAAATTTACCGTTATACGGGAACCGGGTGTAATTTTAGTCCGATTTGAATAATTTTCAACAAATTGCTTTTCCGTAGCACCACGTACCACGTAAGTGCACCGAGTTTGGTGGAAATTGATAAATCGGTTACCGAGATACACATTTGTGGTCATAAGTGGGCGGCGCCACGCCTATTATCCAAAAATTTATATTATTCTATGTTTGCTGCGTTGGAGCTGCTTCGGCCGATAGAGTTAAAAAAGCGAAAAACTTAAATTTCCTTTTACCCTCCTACGCGTTTCAACGCTCTCGCGTCTTCATCAGGGAGTCTTTATTCGAAAAATGAAAACAAATAAACAATAAACATGATTAGCAAGTAAAATTCGCTGATGCAAAAACAATAAACATAGTTAACGACAATTACTTTACACTAATTCTGACTTTGAACTCACATTTACATAAATATTATTGTCAAAAATTGTTTAACAAACGATAAACGTTAGCACCATTTTAAGTATCTTTTCAACAATATTACCAAATTCGAATCCTATATTCTTATTTATATTTGTTATTGATTACAGCTGCATACACGTTGTTGGTGTTATCTACGTCCTCTTTAAAGTTGATCGCATTCTCAAGTCTTTGTTGCATACGTAGGCTTTCTAATGTCATTCTCCTTTTTACCCCTCTTTCGATGTCCAAAATTCTCGTATTGCCGAAGTCCGCAAAGTGCTCGTGCTTCGTCAAATGTTGTGCCAGTGCTGTTGTCATCTTTTTGTTTCTCTCATCCGCTTTATGTTCGCTTATTCTTGTACCCAATGATCTTTTTGTTGTGCCTAAGTAGCATTTGTTACAGCTTTCAGCATCATTCCCCTTACATTCTATTTGATACACCACATTATGTTGTTGTTCCTTCAGAATTCTGTCTTTTGTTTTAGTGTACAGTTTGCTTATTGTGTTGTGCGGTCTGTGAGCATATGTAATATCTTCATTCTTTATTGTTCTCCTGAGCGCCTGGTTATTTGTTAGTCCTGGTACGTAAGTTACTCCAATGTACTTTTTATTGTTAGTTGTGTTGTTAGCCTGAAGATCTTTATTTTGATTTGTTTGTTTACCGTCGTTTCTATTAAATTGTTAACTAGCGCATGCGGGTAGCCGTTTTTGTGCAGAATGCTTTTAATTTTATTTTTGTTCTCCTCCGCGAACTCGTTGTTGCTTAGTATATACACCTTTTTGATCAGGCTAGCAGCGGTGTTTATTTTCTGACTCCATGGGTGATTTGAATGGAAATTAATAAGTCTACCGACGCGATGGATTTCGCATACCAGTTTAGCAATAATGTTATCCCTTTTTTATGCACCTCTATGTCTAGGAAGGCAATTTTATTGTCTTTCTCTCTTTCAACCGTAAATTTAATTTTTGTGTTTTGTGCATTCAATACTTTTAGTATGTCTTCCGCGTCCTTTGTTTTTATTATTGCAAACACATCATCTACATATTTACTTATGTATTTTATATGTATGTCAGTTTGTTTCAATTCAGTTAAACTGTCGTCTAATATTTTGTCAAGTACAATATCCGCTATGGTCGGAGATAATGGGTTACCCATTGGCATACCATATGTTTGTTGGTAAAGGGTGTTATTATATGTAAAATAATTGTTGTCTCGCAAACAAAACTCTAGAATATTTTGGAATTGTTTTCGTTCAATGTTTGTATGATTTTTTAGTGTTTCCCATTTTTTCATAATGGTACGTATAGCCAGTTGTGTCGGGATGTTTGTAAATAAAGATACGGCATCAAATGATATTAAAATCTCGTCGTCCTCAACTGTCATATTTTTTAGTTTTTCTTTTCGTTGAAATGAATTTCTTATGTTTTATTCGTCTGATTTTAAGTTTTTTAAAATGTTTCCAATATGTTTCGACAGTTTGTAGCAAGGTAAATTCGTGGATGAAGATATTGGTCGAAGTGGTGTGTTTGTCTCATGAATTTTTGGTAGTCCATATAGTCGAGGTGCACTTGCCGCTGCGCATGTCAAGTAGTATTTTTGTTTGATGTCAATTTGTTTCTGCTTGTATAAGTTATTTATTATATTGTTATTTTTCTCAATAGTTGCTGAGTAGGATCGTTCCTCATAGTTTTGTAAGTATTTTTTATCATTTAGCAGTTCTCGCATTTTGTCTTCATATTCTTTTTTATATAACATAACCGTTTTATTGCCTTTGTCCGCCTGTGTTATTATTATTTCATCCTTATGTCGGTTTATGAATTTTTGGGTGTTCGCATATGTTTGCAATATAAACTTTTCTTTGCTATTGTTTTTAATTTTATCCTGAAATTTGTTTATTTTTGCTGCGATGTTGCTTCTAGCCATATCCTTTTCCCTTTCGTCCATAATCTCCTGTATGCTTTGTTCCAGGTCGGCAATAATGTGTATCGGGGAAAATGTTTTTCTCGACACAGGTAATGCGAATTTGCCCCCTAGCAACAGTAACCAGCGGGACTCCTGAGGAACCTGAACCTGAACGTCAGTCTTGTTGATAAACCAGTCTTCGTTAAATTTTATGCCAAATTTATTCGCATTACTCTCCATTAGCTCATTTAGTTTTTGTTGTGTGTTTTTTGAGTATCAATTAATGTTTGTTTGGAGAACTGTTTTTGATTTTCAATGATTTGACCATATTCTGTTACTTGAAGTCTGTTCCGTAATGTTTGCTGGGTATTCTTGGTGTCGGTTGTTATTATTTTAATGTTTATGTTTGCTTCTTTGATCTCCAGATTGAGGATTTAAGGCAGAAAACATTCTTCCAATTTCTTTAAATCACGCCTAGTGGTATCTAGCTTAAAACAGTGTAAAAATCTCTCCATTTTTCCCTGTAGATGCGGTGGGATGATACCATAGTCCTTGCATCTTAGCAAAAATTTTAACCTCTCCTTTTGCTTTACCAGTTTTTAGGTGCTTTTGTTGTATTGCTTTATTATATAGCAGGTCTCATCGTCGTACTTCAGTCTTATATGTTGGTAAAAATAAACAAATTTCAGGATAAAATTAAAAACAATAGCAAAGAAAAGTTTATATTGCAAACATATGCGAACACCCAAAAATTCATAAACCGACATAAGGATGAAATAATAATAACACAGGCGGACAAAGGCAATAAAACGGTTATGTTATATAAAAAAGAATATGAAGACAAAATGCGAGAACTGCTAAATGATAAAAAATACTTACAAAACTATGAGGAACGATCCTACTCAGCAACTATTGAGAAAAATAACAATATAATAAATAACTTATACAAGCAGAAACAAATTGACATCAAACAAAAATACTACTTGACATGCGCAGCGGCAAGTGCACCTCGACTATATGGACTACCAAAAATTCATGAGACAAACACACCACTTCGACCAATATCTTCATCCACGAATTTACCTTGCTACAAACTGTCGAAACATATTGGAAACATTTTAAAAAACTTAAAATCAGACGAATAAAACATAAGAAATTCATTTCAACGAAAAGAAAAACTAAAAAATATGACAGTTGAGGACGACGAGATTTTAATATCATTTGATGCCGTATCTTTATTTACAAACATCCCGACACAACTGGCTATACGTACCATTATGAAAAAATGGGAAACACTAAAAAATCATACAAACATTGAACGAAAACAATTCCAAAATATTCTAGAGTTTTGTTTGCGAGACAACAATTATTTTACATATAATAACACCCTTTACCAACAAACATATGGTATGCCAATGGGTAACCCATTATCTCCGACCATAGCGGATATTGTACTTGACAAAATATTAGACGACAGTTTAACTGAATTGAAACAAACTGACATACATATAAAATACATAAGTAAATATGTAGATGATGTGTTTGCAATAATAAAAACAAAGGACGCGGAAGACATACTAAAAGTATTGAATGCACAAAACACAAAAATTAAATTTACGGTTGAAAGAGAGAAAGACAATAAAATTGCCTTCCTAGACATAGAGGTGCATAAAAAAGGGATAACATTATTGCTAAACTGGTATGCGAAATCCATCGCGTCGGTAGACTTATTAATTTCCATTCAAATCACCCATGGAGTCAGAAAATAAACACCGCTGCTAGCCTGATCAAAAAGGTGTATATACTAAGCAACAACGAGTTCGCGGAGGAGAACAAAAATAAAATTAAAAGCATTCTGCACAAAAACGGCTACCCGCATGCGCTAGTTAACAATTTAATAGAAACGACGGTAAACAAACAAATCAAAATAAAGATCTTCAGGCTAACAACACAACTAACAATAAAAAGTACATTGGAGTAACTTACGTACCAGGACTAACAAATAACCAGGCGCTCAGGAGAACAATAAAGAATGAAGATATTACATATGCTCACAGACCGCACAACACAATAAGCAAACTGTACACTAAAACAAAAGACAGAATTCTGAAGGAACAACAACATAATGTGGTGTATCAAATAGAATGTAAGGGGAATGATACTGAAAGCTGTAACAAATGCTACTTAGGCACAACAAAAAGATCATTGGGTACAAGAATAAGCGAACATAAAGCGGGTGAGAGAAACAAAAAGATGACAACAGCACTGGCACAACACTTGACGAAGCACGAGCACTTTGCGGACTTCGGCAATACGAGAATTTTGGACATCGAAAGAGGGGTAAAAAGGAGAATGACATTAGAAAGCCTACGTATGCAACAAAGACTTGAGAATGCGATCAACTTTAAAGAGGACGTAGATAACACCAACAACGTGTATGCAGCTGTAATCAATAACAAATATAAATAAGAATATAGGATTCGAATTTGGTAATATTGTTGAAAAGATACTTAAAATGGTGCTAACGTTTATCGTTTGTTAAACAATTTTTGACAATAATATTTATGTAAATGTGAGTTCAAAGTCAGAATTAGTGTAAAGTAATTGTCGTTAACTATGTTTATTGTTTTTGCATCAGCGAATTTTACTTGCTAATCATGTTTATTGTTTATTTGTTTTCATTTTTCGAATAAAGACTCCCTGATGAAGACGCGAGAGCGTTGAAACGCGTAGGAGGGTAAAAGGAAAATTTAAGTTTTTCGCTTTTTAACTCTATCGGCCGAAGCAGCTCCAACCCAGCAAACATAACAAATAAGAATTTGGCCCAAATAATTATAATTATATTATTCTAATTTTCTGCCAAGTGGTTATTGAAATCATCGACTTTAAGTGAACTAGCTCCAGTAGTTTTCGTGTTTCTGTAAATTTCCGTTATATGGCAGGTGGGCGTGGTTATTGTCCGATTTCAAAGATTTTCAACAGATTTCTTAGCTAGACCCTACTCAAGCCTCGTACCGAGTTTGGTAAGGATTGGTGAAGCGGCTACTGAGATACAGCATTTCATCACAAGTGGGCGGGGTCACGCCCATTTTCCAAAAATTTCATAACAATATTATTTTTTACCACAATTCTACTCCGCATAATAATTTTCAACAATTTGCATCTTATATTTACTGAAATGTCGCAGTTTTTGTATTTTTCGAAATTACCGTTATTTGGGAAGTGGGTGTGTTTACAGTCCGATTTCGCCCATTTTCAATACCAACCTATCTTGGATAAATATTTTTGGATATATATACATACCAAATTTACTTGAGATATCTAAATTTTTGCTCGAGTTATCGTGTACACGGGCAGACGAACGGACGGACAGACAGACATGGCTTAATCGACTTTTCTTTTCATTCTGATCATTTATGTGTACATTTGTCCATATTTATCTCGATTCTTTTTGGCTGTTACAAACAACCATTATGCGACCAAAGTTAATAAACCCTTGTGCACAAGTGTGCTCGGGTATAAAAAATGTAAATGCTATAATCACTTTTTAAAGGTAGAAAAGCCAAAAAGGCAAATATTCTAAAAACAAAGTCTTATATTCGGATTCGATACTTTGGAAATGTCCCGATTTTTGTCCCCCCGTATGTATAGTAGTCAAATTTATAGAGAAATGTACTCAAAACAACAATAAGTATGTTCGCTTACAGTTCGCCAGAATTTGACTTTATTTATGGAAATTCATGGCCGCTCATGAATTGTTCACACTTTTTCACTCACACAGCATGCATACCCCATGAACGCACACACTTCATTCACTTACACATACGCAAGATACACCGAATACACAGAAGCGCGAATTCCACTAATATTTCACACAATCGTAAAATTTTGTGAAAAGCGAATAACGGACTTTGCACGGAAAAACTTTCGAAGCGAAACGCGCAAGATGGTTAAATAATTTTTTTTTTGTAATCGTGAGTCTGATAAAGTAATACTAAGTTCAGACAGAAACTTCATTGAGTCTTCTTCTTCTTATTGGGCACTGTAACCGCCTAAGCAATTTTGTCCGAGTTCAGCAAAGCACGCCAGTCGTTGCTCTTCTGTGCCAACTGACGCAAATTGGAAACGCCAAGTCCTTCTCCACTATTTAAATTCGCTGCATTATGTCCATGTCGTTGTAAAGCTCATACAGCTCATCGTTCCATCGTCTGTGGTACTCGCCGTCGCCAACGCGTAAAGGCCCGTAAATCTTCGCAAAATCTTTCTCTCGAACACTCCAAGAGCCGCCTCATCGGATGTTATCATTGTCCATGCTTCTGCGCCATACCAGCATGGGCATGATGAGTGACTTATAGAGCGTGGTTTTCGTAGGACGAGAGAGGACTTTACTCCTGAATTGCCTACTCAGTCCAAAGTAGCACTTGTTGGCAAGAGTGATTCTGCGTTGGATTTCCATGCTGACATTAGTATCGGTGTTAATGCTGGTTCCCAAGTAAACGAAATTCTCTACTTTCTCGAAATTGTAACTGTCAACAGTGACGTGGGTGCCAGGAGATACTTCGTCTTGTCCTCGTTTACCACCAGACCCATTCGCTTTGCTTCCTTATCCAACTTGGAAAAGGCAGAACAGACTTCGCGGTTTTTGATACCGATATCGATGTCATCGGCATAAGCCAGCAATTACACGCTCTTGTAGTAAATTGTTCCTGTGCGGTTCAGTTCTGTAGCTCTTATTATCTTTCCCAACATCAGATTAAAGAAGTCACATGAAAGGGAGTCGCCCTGTCTGAAACCCCCTTTGGTGGCGAACGGCTCGGAGAGGTCTTTCCCAATTCTGACGGAGCTGGTGGTTACACAGCCGTATGAGTTTTGAAGGAGTACCAAATTCAGACATACCGGCGTATAGGCAACTCCTTTTAGTGCTGTCAAGAGCGGCTTTAAAGTCGACAAATAGGTGGTGAGTGCCGATTCTTTTCTCGCGGGTCTTTTCCAAGATTTCGCGTATTGTGAATACCTGGTATATATGGTGGATTTGCCAGGTCTAAAGCCACACTGATAAGGCCCAATCAGTTCATTGACGGTGAGCTTCAGTCTTTCACACAATACGCTCGATAAGACCTTGCAACCTATGCTTAGAAGGCTGATCCCGCGGTAGTTGGCGCGAATGGCGGGGTCACCTTTCTTGTGGATTGGGCAGAGCACACTTAAATTCCAGTCGTCGGGCATGCGTCCATCTTGCCATATTCTGACCAAAAGTTGATGCATGCACCTTATCAACTCCTCGCCGCCGTACTTTAATAGCTCAGCTGGCAGGCTGTCAGCTCCACCAGCTTTGTTGTTTTTCAGCCGCGTTATTGCTATTCGTACCTCGTCATGGTCAGGCGGAGGAACATCTACTCCGTCATCATCGACTGGGGGATCGGGTTCTTCTTCTCCACAACTTTCCGTGCTGCTACCATTCAGTAGGGCGGAAAAGTGTTCCCTCCATAATTTAAGTACGCTCTGAATATCGGTTACTAGGTCGCCATTGTTGTTCGTACAGGTGTAATCCTTTATCTTGAAACCTTCCGTAAGTCGCCTAACTCTTTGGTAAAATTTTCGGGCATTCTTCCTGTCGCCCAGGATTTCAAGCTCTTCGCACTCACGTATTTCGGCCTCTCTCTTCTTATTGCGGCAAATACGTCTCGCTTCCCTCTTCAGATCCCTATAGTGGTCCCACAGAGCGCGCGTTGCGCCCGATCGCAGCGTGGCCCTGTAGGCGGCATCTTTTTT
>NW_023462837.1:0-16809 GCF_013731165.1 Rhagoletis pomonella | reverse complement strand
CCATACGTTCGGGCTAAATTTTTGATTTAACATTTATTGATTCAACAATTCAATATTCCATAGTGGGTTTATTAATTTGCAAATGGACAGAGGCAGTTAAAAAAAAAAACGCAAGCACTAATTGAATTGCGGTTCACTTGTTTGACTTTTAATGGCGCAATAATCGAAAAGAAACATTAATTCATAATGATTGCTGGTGATGGTGCTTGCCTTTGATATGAAGCATGTTGTTGATTATAAAAAAATTTATGCAAATATATCGATACGTATAAAGAAAATGTTATCGATAAATTAATCGATACAAAATTTTTTGTTTGGCTTTGATATGAAGGATGTTTTTGGTTATAGCAAAAATTATCGATAAGTACAAAGAAAATGTTATCGATAAATAATCGATAAATTAATTGATAAAAAATTTTTTCATTGGCTTTGATATGAAGGCTCTTTTTAATTATAACAAAAATTATCGATAAGTAAAAAGAAAATGTTATCGATAAATTAAAGGTGGTAAAAAAGCAGATAAATAAATCGAAACAGATATCGATATTTGTAGGTACATCGATGATTATTATTTATGTTCTCTTTAAAATGTAAAAATAAATATCTCATTAAAAATATGGATAAACTTAAGACAACTGCTATCAGTAAACACATATACGACATAAATAAAAGTAGTTGCAATGTCATAAATACATATGCATACACATCGAATACGGTATCGATATACTTATCGATTGAAATGTTGATTAATGTGCACGTCAGTAATACCAACGATAAATTTATTACTACATAATAGAATAAAGAGATCGATAGCGAAGCGTCAATAAATCTATAACTATTTCGATAAATAAATACATGTATATTAATTAATAGCAAAATTGTTTTGAATTTTTTCGATGAATATCGATGATTATGGAACTCGAGAGAGTTACGCCAATATATCAATAATGGTTTCGATAAATAAATAAAGGAAAATAATGAAAACAAAAAATTCCATTTTTACTTTAATATATTTAAAAAATATGTCAGTAAATTTTTTGTTTTGAGGGTAGAAAAAACAATTTTCTCGTATGCCTTAAAATATCGATAAGCGTAATGGTAAATTGATATGAATAAATTTTATGATCACACTATTATCAAAGAAATATGTACTAAAAATTATATCAGTATACCTTTTTCTATCATAAAAATCATATCGTTATACATGCATACATATGTATATGTTATTCAATTACAATTTCAATTAATATATCGATAATAATAAAGATAGATTAATTGATATAATGCCAACGATAAATTGATCACCAATAGATTGTTACGGTCAGCCTTAACTTGCAAAACTTAATGCAGGTCGATTGCGACCCTGCGCTTACTTTCCGAACGCTTCCCTCACTACTGACAGCTGTCGTTCACTTTTGACAAGAGCAAAAGCCGTCGTTTCTGCTTTCTTTTCCTGTGCTGCGGTTTGATCGAGAAGACGTGAAAAATTTTAGCAGTTTGCATCCAATACATAAAGTGGTATCTTTTCAATTCCGCTAGTGTGCCAGTTGTCTTCGGGATTGAGTCGCCCCACGACCGACTTATTTTTTAACTCTCCTTAACATAAGGAGAAATTATAATAATAGATAAAAGACAAGAATCTGAAGTAAGGTAAGTAAAAACATGCGTACAGAGTGGTCCAGAAGGGGAATGAGATATTTAAAAATACCTTAGCAGTACAGTTCCGGACAAAATTATTGGCACAGATAATTTTTCGCAATATCTGCAAAGTTTTTTTGTTCATATTTATTACATATTTAAGTTTTTGAGTTTTATTATTTAAGTTTTTTATTCTAATTTATTATTTATTTATTTAGTTATTTATTTATTTTTTAAACTCAGGAAAATTCAATAAATCTGCATACTAATTTGCAACTTTCTATTCAGATTAAAAAAAAAAATCTAAGTATGCAGTTTTATAGCCCATCTAATTTTAGTATAACAAATTGCAAGTCTGAAGTTGTTAAAAAATCGCGTTGATTTTTGGCAATTTGTTTTCCCTCAGGTTCTACCATACAAAGTATATTCGACAATTATTTTTTGTATGGAGAAAATGAGCAACAACTTTCACTAAAAAAATTTCCAAAAATCAACGCAATTTTTTAACAACTTCAAGCTTGCACTTTGTTATACCAAAATTAGATGATGACTTTTTTCAGTACTTATATCTTTTTTAAGTTTTCATTTAAATACATTTTATGGATGGAGTCTTGTTCTTTATGCAAAACTGACGTTAAGTGTCTTCTTATACATACATACATATGTTTTTATGCCTGTATAAATACTAATTTTATAGGTAATCACAATCAAGTAATACATATGTATATGTGTACGCACCTATTTACTCGTATGTAGTTCATATCAAAGCCTCGCGAGTATTAAATGCTTATACACACTTTTTATTCCGATCAATTTCAGTTGACTCAGTCTCTAAAAAGTTTTATAATAGTGTATATTGCCTACATATTTATGTATGTGTATGTGTATCCCAAAAACTAAAAGTAAGTAAATACTATCTTAAGCACACTTTACTTGCCTCATCAACCTTGGGAAAACTAAAGTTTATCAATCAAATATTAAAACTGCGTATATGCACACAGTTAGCTACATACATACGTATCCGCAACCAACATCTCAACGAAGGTGTTATGTTTACTACGAACTTCGTAAAACTTTTGCCATTTAGGTGATTGAGAAATTGTCAACGTTGGTGACACGTGTCTGTCTATACAGACACATAACAAAAACTTGCTTAAAACTTAACCAGAAAACTTCTCGTTTACTTATTTAAAGCTTGGGTTACAAAAATACATACATATGTAAGTGCGTATGTAGGTATTAAGGGTTGAGCAGTTGTAATGAGCTTTTTCTTATCAGTTGCGGGAAGTTATGTGCCCTTGTCGTATGACCTTCGTAAGCGCAGTAAGTTTTGCAATCAAATTTCGCCCGGGAATTCTAGAATTTCTTGGTCGGCAGAAAGCGCAACGCTAACCATTTGTTCGAAGCGAGCTTTTAAATTCCCTTCGCCAAAGTTACGTTTATGTTGTCTGTCGAAAATATTGGCTCATTTCTTGAGCTTTGAGCTTCACTTTCAAATGTTCTTAAGAAAATTAATAGTATGCCCATCATTTAGGTTTTCATACTGATTGGGCAAAAGCCGAGAGTGGCCCGTTCAGGTAAGAGCGGAGTTTCAAAACTCCTACTACAGTCAAACAATATCTATTGTTTTATAGATCAGTGTTTTTTATGGATGAATTGCATAAGAAATATTTTCGCTACTCGTACACAAATGCTCTAGCTCCGTTTGAGTGTCCTAGTCATTTGGTAATTACCGAATTCTCTCGAGTAAGCTTTTCTTAGTAGCACTCTCTGTAGGTCAGCTATCTGCGAGAGAAACCTGGAACTAAAAGGCATATATCAGCGATTCACCAGCACTCTCGCTGGCACCGGCGAGAGTAATTGAAGTTATCGACTATTCACCGGTCCTCTCACAATTGCCATAAACAACCTGTCCACCAGATGTCTCGCCCTTAACCAATGGCACTGACCGATCGATTAGTATATTCTCTAGCCGTGCACCGATATCGACACAAGTACACGCGACCGGCGAGAGTCACAGCCTTCGGTGAAAGTATCCAGTCGTCCACTAGCACCGTCTAACACTTCTCAAAGTCACCAGGTAGAATCACGTAAAGCAGTCGAGCATATACATAACAACGCAATATTCATATGTCGACACTGATCACCGGCGAAGGCAGCTTAAGGGCCGGTTGTTCAATGTCTGGTTATCACTACTTGCCGGTTAAACATCATTATCGACGTTTTCGACATAATGCATATAACATGTGATCGATAAAGCAGTCGTTGTATTTAACCGGAGCTTCTACCTCCGATTTGTGCTAATCAGGCATTGAACAACCGGCCCTAAGTCGACATTCAGTATTATTTAAAGCGCAGTTAGTCAACGACGTAGCGTAAACGTAGGTTGACGTACGTAGCAGCATATAAAATTGACTGTCGATAGAGAGAGCGAGAGAAACAACGGCAACGTCACCGCCATGCGGTGGTGAGTTTTCGTTAACACGCGAATCCCATAAGGTAGATCGTGTCTGTGTTAACCTACGTCTACGTTACGTCGTTGACTGTTTGCGCTTTTACTGTCACCGCTTATAGCGAAACACTTTCCTTAGCGCCATGATCGCTAAAACTATTTATTTTCCGAGGGTAACGGGGACCTTGGTTGAAACCCTACCGTCTACAAATCCCAATTGTGGATTGCTAGTTCTTAGATAAACAAAGATCTTCGGTTGAATGAGGTTAAGATAGCTAACTGCCCCAATTAGACCTTTAGTATAGGCCCTTTGTGGCACCAGTAAGAAAGGCTACTGCCAAGCTTTAGCGAAACAAGGTGCATGGCAAGAAAGAAGTTTTGCAGGCCACAGATCTCAACCCGGAGAACTCCTTAGGACTGGTTAAAAAGTGCAGTTCCAGGTATCTATATAGCCGACTTTCATCTTCCAAGCAGTTGTGTCAGTGAAAATCCAGTATGATATTTAGTCTGACCGCGTAAATAACCATCGGACAGTGTGCTATCAATACACTCGACAGAATCGAGGATTACTGCTTTTCGAGCCAAAGGAGATCTTTTGACCGCCTCTGGCCTACGCTCGACCAGAAATTCCTTTGCAGTTGTAGATACATTTATGTTTTGGTTTTCCCATATCATTCGCTGTTCTAGAATAATCCACATTTAGTTAAAGGCACTACCCATCGATTAGATCAAATCAAAGGTACCTTTCCAGGCTAGCTGCCACACTTGCACGCTCCTAGAGGGAATATGACTAAATAAATAGTGGCCTGCGTTATAAGGACCAGAATTGAAGGCTCCAAGATCATTGGAAAGTCCAATTAAGTCAATAGGGCGTTCGGTGTTCCAAAGTCTGACTGCAGCATTACCTATGATGCCGATGTGCGCTATGTTAAGCGTAACGGCCAGAGCCTGAATGAGAGTAGTTCCACGTGCGCCCTGATGCCCATTAAACATATTCAAGCTTGCAGCCTCTTTTAATGCTCGACACCACAGCTTTCCATCTATTTTTTATTAGGCTCAAATACTTTACTTACGCATCAAATGCGAAATTACGCAGCAATGATTTTAAAGATGACATTACACAAAGAAGTCAATATAGATGGTGATTAGTTTGGATGCCTTGTTTGTTTTGCTTAAATATTTATTTATTTATTCAATATAACCTTAATGCTTAAAGTTCATCTCTTTTCATTTTAAAGTCACTTGTTCGACATTTCACACATTAAAGAATCACAAGTGCTCAGACCACTCTTGTGCTTCCTCAACAAAATAAGTATTTTAAGTATGTACATATGTTACGCATTTTTTACTGCAGCTAGTAATTTTCTGCAATTTAAAATTTTTACCTGAAGACTATGTTTGTACATTAGACCGTACCATCTTACAAGCAGAAAAAAGTACATACAAGTCTAAAGTATTTTCGCAAGGCACTTTCGAACAAAAAATTGTTTTGCCTCTTTAAATTATTTAAGAAAACCTACACATTACACACACAAAATTATTTTTTTAACATGTAGTTCTACTGCACTTACTGCTGGCTTATGCCGATGACATCGACATCATCGGTAACAAAAACCGCGAAGTCTGTTCTGCCTTTTCGAAGTTGGATAGGGAAGCAAAGCGCATGGGTCTGGTGGTAAACGAGGACAAGACGAAGTATCTCCTGTCATCAAACAAACAGTCAGCACATTCGCGCCTTGGCACCCACGTCACTGTTGACAGTTACAATTTCGAGAAAGTAGAGAATTTCGTTTACTTGGGAACCAGCATTAACACCGATAATAATGTCAGCATTGAAATCCAACGTAGAATCACTCTTGCCAACAAGTGCTACTTTGGACTGAGTAGGCAATTCAGGAGTAAAGTCCTCTCTCGACGTACGAAAACCACGCTCTATAAGTCACTCATCATGCCCGTGCTGGTAAATGGCGCAGAAGCATGGACAATGACAACATCCGATGAGGCGGCTCTTGGGGTGTTTGAGAGAAAGATTTTGCGGAAGATTTACGGTCCTTTACGCGTTGGCGACGGCGAGTACCGCAGACGATGGAACGATGAGCTGTATGAGCTTTACAACGATATGGACATAGTGCAGCAAATTAAAATACAGCGGCTCCGCTGGCTTGGTCATGTCGTTCGAATGGACACCGACGCTCCAGCTCTGAAAGTATTCAATTCGGAACCCGCTGGTGGTAGCAGAGGAAGAGGGAGGCCCCCACTGCGATGGAAAGATCAGGTGGAGAAGGACTTGGCTTCACTTGGCATTTCCAATTGGCGTCAGTTGGCACAGAGGAGAAACGACTGGCGTGCTTTGCTGAACTCGGCCAAAATCGCTTAGGCGGTTACAGCGCCAAAAAAGAAGAAGAAGAAGTTCTACTGCATTTATCAAACTGGTTCCTTTGCAAAAGTTTAATGATTTTTGGCGAGCTTTATTTTATTGATTTAGGGTGGTAGTAAATGAGATCTGATGGGTAAGTACTATAGTGGGAACTTGATGTCAAGGACTTTTGGAAATAAAAATTGCCTCCTCGAAACAAGGACAGTGACATATCATAATTTAAGAACCGACTGTGAATTCCGAAGACATGACGAAAAATGTAAAAAGACGATGCCTTCCTTCGGTAAAAAAAAAATGAAACAAAGGCATAGTTATAAAATTTTATATGTAGACATCTGTGTGTACAGCTTGGCTAAGTGTAAAGCGAATCAGTTTCATTCATAAATAGGTAAGGTTAGAAATTAAATATCAATTTGATTCAATTTTATTCATTTTATCCGACCAGTACACGACTTTTTCTAACCATTTTAGTTTTGAACTAAACAGAACTAGTGCCAGAATTATCCTGAAGTAGTTCTGAAGTGGTTCTGAAAAAGTCGTTAACTTGTCCCGAAATGATGTCGAACAAATCCTAAAAAGTTGGCCCGAAAAGTTGCTTACTATTCCCAAAATAGTCCCGAACTCGTCCCAAAATGCAGGTGTACTAGTCCAAAGAATTCGTGAACTATCCCGAAATAGACCTAAACTAGTCTCGCAATTTTCTAAACTAGTTTTGACCTATCGTCGAAATGATCCAAAAATTTTCAAATTGTTCGGTTTCCGAAATGAACCCTAACTAGTCCCAAAATGGTCCTGAAATAGTCCTAACAGGTCTCGAAGTTATCCCGAACTAGACCCGAAATAGTCGAAAACTGGCCCTCAAATAGCTCTGAACTAGGCCAGAAATATTCATCTGTACACAAAATATGCAGCTAAAAATTTCCTGCTGGGTTAATTCGAACTGATCAGAGTAATAAGAAGAGTTGGGCAGGCACATCCGAGACATATCGGATAAATCAGAACATGATTACCTGGTACACTGATGGCTCATTGACTGAAGAGGGTAGCAAGGTAAGTGTAGTTGTGCCGAGGGTAAGATACGCGATAATCTACCAGGTCTAGAGCAGTCCAAAGTACTTTTATGAACATATAACCAAAAACGCTTCAAGAAATATATGGACTAATCAAGGAATAACTTAAGAATTGTTACAGGAATCCTGACAGGACACTGCAGGCTGAACTATCACTTGACTAAACTGGGAATTAACGCGCAGGAGCGATGCAGATTTTGCAGGACGGATATCGAGACTGCACAGCATATCTGTAGATGTAGGCTCCACAATAAGGTTTCTCTCGCATACTGGGTTAATAGACACACTATAAATCCATGAAGGTAGCACAATAGATCTTGAGGTCGCAGTGAGGCGTTTACAGCGTCCAAAAAGAAGAAGAAAGCTAAGATATTTACACATGAAAATAAATTCTAAATTAGCTTGCAAATTATTTTTCTGGCAGGCTCTAATGTACATTCATACATACTCCCGAACATACGTAGCCTAATACCGGCATTTGTGTTGTAACTGCAAGTGCAAATTTACTTCCCCTCAAATTACGCATACGCCCTGTTAGCCAAAATGAACAGCCAACGTTGAACTGCACAGCACAGCAAAGCAAAGCAGTGCAGAACAAACGCAACCGGCCGCTAAATGGGCCAACAGCAACGCCTAACACGTTATTGCAAGTCGTATTTCAGGCGAAACATGCAACGCATGCAATACACTCCACACACACACACAAAGACACAACTAGGCTATGGAAATATATGTAAGGAAGCACATATGCATCTTCATAACTACACACAAACTTACATATGTAAAATATGTAAATTTATATATATACACACACACACACACACACACACACACACACACACACATATTTATATAAATGTGTGCCGAAAGATGGGTGTTTGCCAAGTTGTTGCCCTTTTAGCATTTGTGCAGCGCTTGCAACAATGCCACACTTAATGGTGCTTTGTGTTTTTTGGCTGTTTGTTTTGTTGTTGTGGTTGTTGCGCGCTATGGCACTTCTGTAGTTATATGGCTTGCCAATGTTTTTACTACAACTTCTTGTTGTTGTAAGTTTTCTGCAGCCATGCACACAAACACAACACACCACCCTAAAGAAGCGGTACAAGAAAGGGTCTACGTACATACATACATACACTGCTGATATGCATAAAGTTACAAGGAGTTAAGTACTTGACAACTTTGCTGGCGTCGAGACGTGACACTTGAAACGTCTTGAAAATTACAAAACTTTCCAGATCTGCAACTACTTACTAGTTGGTCGTGTATGCTGTTGCTCTGTATTGCTGCTTCCGTTGTTTGTCTTGGTTTTCTGTGTGTTGTTGTTAACAAAAAATAAAAATAAAATAAAAAAATAAAAATAAAAAAAAATCGTAACCTGTAGTAAGGCAAAAGGAACAATGGGACTCCTTATAAAAAATCAGGAAAAAGTTGTCGACAAAAGTTGCGCGTAAATTAAAATTCTCCAATGAACGATGAGAGAGAGCACAAGATAGGAAGGAATGAGAAAGACAATCTTCAAGAAAAAATATTTGATTTACAAAGGCAAAAAATTACGAGCTAACTATGCTGTTAAAACTAAGGAAATAAAAACGTACGATTTAATCTAATTTTTAGTATCCCCGATAAGGCCAGCACTTTGTCTTGGGTGCTAGAGCTAAGCTTAATAGCCAATCACTTCATTTCTGTTACCCCTTTTCCAGCCTTGGTCTGTAGGGGAGCAACAACAAGGTTCACCTCCCTAACACCGAGCGGGAAAGAGTGAAAAAAATGTTTAACTAGTGATGGGCATTCTCAAATACTTTTGCATTTAAATTACCATCTTGCGTAGTAAATACTCAAATACTTAGTACTTAAAGATGTCTAAATATTCAAGTAAAAAAAGCATGGGTATTTAAGAGTTGCTGAATACCCAAGTAAAAAAAAATTAGGTATTTAGGAGTCAATAAATACTCAAATAAAAAAAAACTTAGGTATTTACGAGCTGATAGATACTAAAAAAATGAAAGCTGGTACCTGAGTACTTTGGAGATGCAAAATAGTCTCACTAATGTTCTAATGTATGGGTAAATGCTTACAAACTACTTTATGCTTTAGGAAAAATTTCAACTTACCTTACCACAGCTCACTACACCTCACCTCAACTCAACACACCTCAAATCAAATCACCACGCGTCAAACTCACCAAACCTAAACCTACCACACCCAAAATTCACCACACCTTAACTCACCACAATTGAACTCATCACACCCGTTCTCACCACATCAACTCAAATTTGGTACTATTTCGGGGCTTAAAAGATTTTCGGGATTTTCGGGATTCTCGGGACTATTTCGGGATTTTTAAGACTACTTCGAGATTCCCGGAGCTACATCGTAATTTTTGTGGCTATTTCAGAGTTTGCTTTATATTTATCGATAGTTATTTAGATATATTAAACGATAAATTTACCCATTTTGCAATATATATCGATATTGTTATAGATATATTTAACGACACAATAATCCTGCAAACTAAAGTTCCCGAAATCTTAACGAAATCTTTACGAGTATCTCATATCCGCAACGATTTTGTACGAATCTTCAAAGAAAATTATATGAAGTGGTTGACGCGAACTCGCAAAGAAATTTCTTTACGAAAAATAAAGACAATTCTCAAAAAATCCTGCATTATTTTGATTGCTTAACCGATTTTTTCCGAAATTTCGTAAAAGTATCGAACTGTGCACAGTTTATTTTATGTTAGAAAATTCGGCAAAAAATTGGTTGAGATCTTTACGAATTCTTTAAAATTTCTCTATAATTCAGAATTCTGAAAAAATGGTTTGCAGGGAATCGATATTGTTGTCGATATATGTATTTATCGATACTGTTATTAAAAAAATAATCGATAAATTTACTGATATATGTATCGATATATTTAATCTCTTAAAAGCCGAAATAGTGGCTAGAGTCCTAAAAATTCTAGAAACCTCTAAGTAGTCTCGAGAATCCCGAAATAGTTCCCAGAATCCCAAAAACCCTGAAATAGTTCCGAAAATCCTAAAAACTTCGAAGCAGAGTAGAAAATCCTTAAACAGTCACAAAAACGCCGAAGTAGCACCGAAAATACCGAAATAGTCTTCAAAATCTCGATATATGTTGTCTCCAAGAGCTTAAACATCCCGAAGCGGTCCGGAAGTTCTGAGTTGTCTCGAAAATCCCGAAATAGTCTTGAAAATTCTACTAACTACATACTTTTACACTAAATATTTAGCCCTGTGAAATTAAGTAAATACTTAAGTAAAAACACGTTCTTACTTAGTACTTAATACTGGAAAATGTGATATCTCAATATGATTATGGCCGCAGCTTAGTGGAAAAAACGACAGAATACCTTCTGAACCTTGATGTATCTGCGGTAAGAGTCCTTACTATCGTGATATGGGGTCACCGTGCTAGTAAACCAATTCTCCAACAATGGCGAATACCAAAAAGTACACTATGAAAAAGCTGCAGCTATGAGGATGAGAAGAAAAACGGTCTGGTGTAAAAAGCAGAGGTTAAACTCTGGGACCTCCTCAGATTCATTTGGGACCACATTTGGTTCAGTAGGTCAATGCGATGAAAAAGAACCCTAACTTCTCTCTGAAAACGAGCCCCGATAAGGGGAATATGCCTCCTTTGGACATTCACTCAAAGAGTGCCCTCTCTATGTCTGCGGTAGGAAGTATGGAACACTTCATATACACCCTCTTAACCCAACCTAACCTAACCTAACCGACTTCGAGGTTGACTAAGTTGAGGAGCAGCGGGTAAGTGTAGAGACCAGTAAGTGTAGACCTGCGGATCCACGGGCCCTTCTACAAAGCTGAGAGAGGTAGCCACATCTAACCGTCTCGTTGATGAACCGTTAGTGAGCTGGGCACACCTATGCCTCCTTTCGATGCTGCGGGCTGGTTTTACAAGGTAAAAGTCGTTAAATGCCAAATTTCCAGAGAAAAGGTGACCTCTGAGGTGGTGGAGAGGACTCGTATACCCACAATTTCGATTTTTTAAGGGAAAATCCCCCGGCTGCCAAAGTCGGAGGGTGTTCTGAGGCTGTTACAGAATGGACAAATATTGTAGTTCAAAAATGAGCTACATGGCGTTGCATCTGTTAAAAGTTAGCACAATACATCTACATCTAAGTAGCAATGCTAGTGTATCGTAATAACAATAACAATAGTTCCTCTGGCAGGAATTTATTGCAACCTTCGTCAAATACTAACAGACGTTTCACAACCTTGCAAAATCAACTAAAGCTAAAAAGCTTTCATGTTGGCAACCCCAGCCAACTTCATTTCATGAAATCGCCATCACATCATCAACTGTAGTCTCCTTGAATTCTGCAAATGTAGCAGCAATAATTCACTAAAATCAATATGGAACACCTGCACTTCCGTTGAAAGCAGCTACACATACCTCGCAAATGCTGACCAAACCAAATACGACTGGATGCACAGCTTCAAGCGAACATAAACAAAATTTGCATAATGCCAAACAGCTGGACCACAATTCACACAGTCGCCTAGGCACACGGACACACACCCACACAAGCAAGGTCTTTTGTATTTGCGGCTAGCGGAATTGGCAAACGTTGACCAAGGCATTGCATATTACCTGCCGTTCCTGCTGCTGCTTCAATGAGAGTGCCAATTGGCAAACACTGCCGCTGATGACGAATATTTACTACATTTCCAATGCTATTTATGTTCGGCAAAAGTGAAGGAAAAGCGTGAAAATACACGGCAGCATGCAATGTGAATCAATACACGCTTATTGTCAAATACATAGATCGACAGTCAAAGAGGTTTACTGAAGTAGAACTTGCAGCTACGGTTTAACCCTTTACGCCTGCTATGCGAATGATTCCCTCAGTTAATAGTATGAAATTTGACACATTGATGGAGGATGTTGATCAGCTTATGGGTTAACACCAATTGAATTACGCATGTGGGTATTGAATGTGATCTGAGACTTTTTCTAAGTTCAACAAATTTTAAGATGTCTGAAAATTTCTCAGGCTTGGTTGAACTGTTGCTTTACATCACGGAACTGGTCATTTGTTTTGCTTATAAGACGTCAAAGATTTTATGTTGAAAACGAGGAACTTTTCAAATGGGCGACTGAAATATGTATATACATATATGTAAATAAATATATGATGTATGTATTTTCCTAAATAAACTGTATGTAAATTAGACCGTCCCAAAAATTTATGGAAAAAAATTTGTTTCCAAATTGCATACCCACCATACTTGTGCTTCTTAGCCTAAATAGAATATATATAAAGTTTTATGGCGGTAGGATAACAAAAACCCGTGCCGACTTTTAGTTGAAATTTTAGTTAATAACTTTAATTAATCGTCCACGAAAACTTTGGAAATGCGAAAAATTTAAATCGGTTTAAAAAGGTTTTATTTCTGAACTATATTTAGGAGTGTTGCCACCTGTTTGAAAATTTAAATATGTGTTACGATAGGGCTTTCAGGTAGGGTTGCCAACCGTACTATAAGAAGAAAGAGTTTTTTCTACGAAGATTGTGAAATGGTGAGATGAGAGAAATAAAGCGACTATCTCACTGAACTTTTGATTAATATTAATTTAAATATTGATAGCGATAAAGCATATGATACCTTCAAAGAAATGTATTTTTTTATAGAGGAAATCCAGGAGAAAGAAAAAAGATGTACGCTTAAAAAGCATTTTTACTTTTTCTTTAAAAAAATACTATATATATATGAAGTGTACTAAACTTTTTCAGATTTTTTTTGGAAAAAGTACTATAAATTTCTTAGGAAATGTTGGCGACCCTAGTTTCAGGTGAAATAAATAGTGGTTTGGAAATATTTTGAAGCGAGTTCTTGTTTACAAAGTTAGGTTAAACGTGTGCAACAGATTAAATAAATTACTACAATACAGATATCAATTACAATATCTTGAAGAAAATTTATTTCTAAACTACATGTAGGAGGGTTGCCACCTGTTTTAAGAACAAAATTCAACTTGAATTGAGTTATCTTGTAAATTGAAATATGTATCACGCTACGGGTGTCAGACAAGGTTTAATTTGAAAAAATTTTAACAGGATTGCCACCTGTTCACAAAGTTAAATTCAGTGTATACAGTAGGTTAAATTAATTATTACAATATGGATACCAAACAAAATGGCTTTGAATAAACTTTATTTATAACATACATTTAAGAGGGTTGCCACCTGTTTCAAAAATTAAATTCAAATTGAATTAATGGAATTAGATAATCTAAAACCGTTTCAAAACATGAGTGTCAGGCGAAAACAACAAGGTTTAATTTGAATAAAATTTTAACAGGGTTGCCACCTGTGGAAAAGTCGAATTTAATTAAAGTATTCAAAATGTATACGAAATATGGGTACCAAATAAAGGAGTGGTAAGAAATCTTTAGGTTGATTATATGCAATATTGAAGAGGATTGCCAGCTGTTTTAAAAAGTTAAACTGAAGTTATTTAATGGGTTAAAGGAATTAGTAGAAGATGGGTATTCATTGAGTGGGGTTTAAAAAGGCTTTTATTTAAAAAAACAGAATCAATTTAATTCCTCGGGTAATTGAAATAAGTATAACAATGTCATACGCAAGATATTTACTTATTTCTTGACTATGTTTATTAGGGTTGCCATTTCTTTTAAAATTTGAATTTAGCTAAATTATACACAAGCCCGAAGGCGAAGACAATGCGAAGACGAACCCGAAAACGAAGCCGACCACGAAGACGCATATCTACTAATACGGGGACTTAAGCTAACATTAAAAGTATTACAAGTTTCTGCACTACGAAATGAAATAAAAGTGAATTGAAGTAATGATAGATGGCGCTGATAGAATATACTCGCCAGGGCATATGCCGATGATACGATTGAAGTTAGTGTGGGCCTACTTCTCTGTTGTTAATTATTAATATTTGGCATTCGCATTGATTTATTAAATTTAATTCAATACAAACAAGACGAATATTTCATGCGCAGCTTTTAGAATGTGCGTTTAATAATATCACGTGCTCTACGTTTAAGTTTAGGGGCTGTACCTCCGATACAGACCGCTGGTGAAGACGAAGGCTATTCCATTTTTCACATTGTTTTCATATTTTATGCAAATACAAATTTATTACATTATTTGGTTATAGTTACCAAATCTTGTGTTGTTAGAAATATATTTAGCTGATTTTATTTTTCAGTGCACAAATTTGCTTGTTTGCTTTGTCTTTTATTTATAAAACATCTTTTATTTTTTTTTAAATACAAAACATTTGAAAATGTTTGCCACAACCCATTTATATTAATCTAACCACTTTGTGGGAGCATGGGTTTGTATTCATTATTCTCTTATCATCATTATTCGCAATATTCAACGGAAAATATAATAAAAAACATATATCAAATTACTATTATGTGTGCAAATGTATGGTTTTAAAAATTACCACAAAAATAACTAATCATGAACTGATGGCATATACATATATGTATACTATACGTATGCATTTATGTGTGTATGTACTTATACATTGCGCGTGTGAGCATATCTCTCGCCTACGTTACAATAAATGCGCTTAACGCTTCCATCAGTCGATCCGCCCAGAAGTATGCTTGCTCAATTTTTATCTCTCACCACAATGTTATGTAGTTGTAATTTATGTTGCTGGCATTTTCTTTGCACACTTTCTCCTTTTTATGGTTAACACAACGGTAAAACATAGTATGAGTATCATACATACATATGTATATATGTTTATGCAAGAGTATGTATCTGATTTGTCTGTCATGATTGTTGTGGTAATAAATTAAAATTTTGCGCCACCCCGCCAACACATCAACTTCTGCCGGCGTCCTGTCGCTGTTGTTGCCAGCACGTCTCGACTTCCGCGAAATGTTGTTTTCCTGTTTTCTTGTTGTTGGTTATTTCTCTATGGCTTAGTGTGTGCGTGTGTTTGTCTGTTCTATAAATGTGTTTGTGACAGACAACGCACAACCGGTAGACATGTTGGGGCGCCACAAATGTTGTTTATTGTTTCAAACAGCGTAAAGCAATTTTTGTGAAAAATAAAATAAAATAAAAGCTAACGCCTTTCGTGTATTTGTGTGAATACATACATACATATTTACATATACCTACATATGTGTACATATAATTTATTGTTATGCAAGAGTGAAGACATAGCAACATGTAGGTGCTGGTATATGCGAAAATTCTATAGCGAAATTATTTTCGCCGCATTTTTTTTTTTTTTTTTTGAAGAATAATATTAAATGCTGGCAGGTTGTAACTTTGCATCACTCTCCGTACAAACAAAAAAAAAAAAACATCGGTACCTTTTTTTCATTGCAAATATTCAATTTATTATATTTCAAGTCCATCGCCAAAATATTTGTAAAAAAAATGTTTGGATTTACGTGAACTGGAAATACTTCCAAAAATCTAATAAGTAAAATTAGTCTTTAAAACTTGTTTTGCTAAAAACCACCACAGATAATATATAGAAGAGTTTAAGCTTAAAAAGTTTGCTTAAAATTTTTTTTAAATTTTATCAAATCCAAATATGTAGGTAATGAGATTTTTGGAGGTATTTCCATATCGATTTACCTCAGGAAACATTAAATATTTTTGCGAAATATTTTTTGCGAAAGCCTTAAAAAAAATATAATATATTTTATAATTGCGGTTTTGAAAAAAAAAATCTAAGTTTACGTGTATTTAATATGGGAAATCTTTGCACGCCTTGGGCAAGTAGTTACTGGTTATAAATATCAAGGGTTCAAATTTTCAGGAAGTTTATATAGGTGTTTTCCACAAAATTTCGAGGTAGGAGTGAAAAAAAAACAATAGTCGCAAAAAAGAACCCTAATATACATACATATACTAATATTTTTGGCTGATTTTATCCACCGCGCTGAATAAGTTATTTGAAAAACTATAATACCACAAAAAATTCATTCAGCTTGCAGTTCATTAACTATTTTCCCACATAGTAAACTCATGAATCTCGCTTACTAGACCAAGAAAAGCATTTAATTTCTTTGCAGAATTTTTGTTTCATTATTATTATTTTTTTTTGCATTTACCTAATTTTTCTGCGTTTTTCTCTCCTTCACCCATAAGTCCTAATTAGAAAGCCATTAACTTTTACTCTACTGTGCCGCCAATGATGCACACAGGTGTCCAATTAAATTAGACGTTGAAGATTTATGTATTTCCTTAATGTCTCGCGTATGTATGTAGG
>NW_023462836.1:9312-16810 GCF_013731165.1 Rhagoletis pomonella | reverse complement strand
AAAAAAAGTTGCGCGTTTTCCGCTGCGACTACAAAATTTATTATATTTTAAGATGTTCACCAAATGGAGTTTTTTATGAATAAAAATTGTTTCTTAAAGAACTTTTTTAAAAAAGTCCCTTCAGATGACAAAACAGATTGGGATTGGTTAAAAATTCATGATTTTTCATCATTTTTTAATTTTGAATCTTTTGAAATGGTGTGCGAATGCAGGCAGCGAGAGTCAGCCGATATTAAAAAAGCGCAAAAAGAATTAAAACTAATCGCTTAAACAAAAAAAAAAAAACAAATATAAAACACACGTAAATTTGGTTTTATTCAAACTGTTGCGAACATGGAATCGAGTTCCAGGTGCGAATAGCCTTGAAGGAAAATAGTCTTGCAGAGGTTAGGTAATTATAGTCGGGTATTATCAAGCCAGTTAGCTAGGCTATTTATCCATCATTAAGCGAAATTGAAAAATATTACCACAAACCAAAAAGTCTATATATGCATATTTTGCTGCAATAAATTCTTATCAAGCAAAACAATACGTTCATATGTAGATATGTATGCAAGTTTGTACGAGTAATTACTTATGGACATACATACATATGAATGTATGTATGTACATATTTGTACATAACATTTCAATCACGAGCAAGGCATTTCGCTATTTTTAATCGCCCAAGAGAAGGTAAAAATCGCAGCTGATAAAGATGCAGTGAAATATTTTAATTTATGTGCAAACATGCACACATACCTACTATGTACCACATATGCATGTATGTATGTATGTGTATACAATCAATTGCATCCATATGTATAAATATGTATAGATGCATTAATACTTATATATGTACAGTGAAAAGAAAAATTATTGCAGTCTAATATCAGACCCAAATTTTGGATTGATAGCACATTTATAAAATGATACAAACTTCGACCAAGAGGTGTTTCCAACTAAAATCAAGGACGTAGAGACAATGTGAAAATGTATGAACTCAATAAAGCAATCGCATTCCTGGCTAGTATATTTCAGGACGAATGGATAAGGATTGAGCCAAGAGCTTGTGTGTGCAAATCCAATTTTTGACAGCAAATGTCAGGAAGGAAAATGCGCAACTCCCAGCGCAAAAAAAAACTCTAAAAAATAAAAGATAATTTTTAGTCAATTGAAACTTGAACTTTATCATACGGAAATTGAATGGGCTTCAAAGCTGCTTCTGTTGTAGATTGGAACTGTAATTTAAATGAAAATAATCAAATACGAATTATATGTAAATAAACATTAGTGGCAATCCATTTCTATTTGTAATTTGTTCCTAATGATATGAACGATACTGTACATGCAAATATTTATGTATGTATTCATTTCAAAATAGGCATATTGATTAATTACAGTATTCAACAGTTAAGGCAATAAATTTAAACAACAATAAATACTTTAAAGTATTAAAATTAAATGCAAGCTGAGCGCAGTAAACGCCACTGATAACCTTCAGCCCGTTCGCTCAAGCAGAGCTGTATGCTATTTTACCGGGTGAATTGAAGTTAAATGCTTAAAAATGCAAATCTATACCTATTTAATATACAAACAGAGATATTTATTGACAGATACGAACATACAAACGTATATAAATGCATTTACTTTGTGCAAATGACGACAGCAAGTGATGAAACATTTAATAGGCGCCATATAATTTGGAATTTTACATCTGTCGAGAACACATTTTCGACTTAGCAACAAAAAAAAGGGTTTGCAAATATTGAAAGACAAGCTCGAATTATATGCAATTTAAATTTGCCTTCTATTTGTACATACATATGTATGTATGTGTGAAGATTACGCTCCTGGTGAGCTTGACAGCGGCTGGCAAATTACTTATGTATGTATGTGTATAAGATATACATAATTAAAAAAATATATGGCAAAAGACCAATTCTTAAAGTGGCCTAAAATCTAACAAACTTATTAGATATAACTTTAAAAAAGCTCTTCACACCGAATTGTATGTCTTGTTCTTCATGGTGGGTCGGTACCAAGTTCGACCCAAAGGTCTTGTTTTCTAAGTAATTTTAGACCAAAAAGAAAAAAATCGTTAGTCAGGTTTTTAAGAATATCGAGTTGTTGTGTTTTTAATACGGAAAACATTATTATTCTACAGCAAGTTCAACCGAAAGGCCTTTGTACTTTAAGTTTCGTTATAAATTTTATTTGCATGTTGTCTCCTAAGAAATTTGTTTTTGTTATTTTATGGCCTTATAACAATTATAGTCAACAATTTTTATTGAGCTTGAGGACGTTTTTAATGAAAAACTTATTGTGGAAAAGCAGCAATAATTTGAAAAAATTGTAGAAGTGATAGCTTTTTCGGAAATCACCACTCGTTCATCGCCCCATACTAATTTGGTAGTTTAGGTCCGATGAATGGATCATGAAGCAATTAACGGAACCTATGTTTATGTTTTTTGTTTAAAAAATGCTTGTTTTTGTAATCGCCTTTTGAGCAAATTTCGATTTTTGGAAAATTTGTTTAAAAACATTTCAAGCTTGATGGTATGAATCTCGAAAACCAAAGGCGTCGAACATTTCCTCATCTTACTAATAAAACATTTGTTTATTTCAAAAAGTGATTGCCACCGATATTTTAATAGATTTCCACTTGTTCATACTACTTAGTACCGTTACCCTATAATACTGGAAAGGCCCTAACTCATTTTCTTTTCAAATACATTTTTGTTTAAAAGTCGGTAGATTACTCAGTGAAATTCCTATGGTATTGAAAACCAACTAATTCAGCATTATATTATTTCACGGTCTTTATTAAGAAAGTTTTTTGATTTCTTTTTAAATAAATTAAAATGTTAGACAGGTGCTGTAATTAAAACAAAAAAATAGTGAATTATGCATTTGGAATCCGAATGAAAATTATTGGTTTATAAAAACGCTAACTTGAAAATTTAAACTGAAGTCATACATTTTTGAGGGTGTGTTTATCAGCGGATGAACTGACTTTTTGTGACATTTTGAAGCACACTAGATACCCTAATTTATAGATATGTTTTTATATATGTATGGTCTTGTGTACTATTTAAGCAGGTGTATACGTAAATGTAAATATGCACATACATACATACATACATACACAGTAGGTATGAATGCAAATTCGATGCGGGGATGTTTAGATGGTACAGGGAGTGTTGCCAGGTTTCTAGAGTGAGAATTCGTCTCTCACCTCCTCTAAAACAGACTTTTGAACTGTAAATGCACCCGTCTACATACAGCTTTCGCGTCGCTTTGGCGTTCGCCTCCCTTCGACAGCTGGCTAGCAAAATATATATTCATAAGCAGCCGTTCAAATTTGGAAACGCTAAAGGCTCATCTACATACATACATACATACATAGAACTTTCGCATTGGCTTTGGCGTTGGCGTTGGTTTGACAGAATGCGCGTTATTATGCTTGCTACTAGAGATGGGCACGGGCCTAAATTTTCAGGCCCGGCCGGGCACGAGTGCAAAATGAACTTTCAAAAACCCGCACGAGCCCGCACGTTAAGAATTTTAGTGGGGCCCTGTCCGGCCCGGCACGACGGGACACGCCCCAGCCCGGAAATAAAGAGCCAAATTTTATTGTATGTACACATATGAAAATATTATTAATATTTCATGTCAATAATTGCAAGAAAAACGATGTTTTTTGCCCGCATTTGATTAAAAAGGAAAAATATTTCACATAATTTTACTTATTTGCAACAGCTGACAAACGACGTGCGCGATTTATGAACAGGCGATAATTATATTGAGGCAAGCGAATTTTGAATCGCCATTTACAAGAGCGATTTTTGGGGAGCAATAATGTTAGTCAGTTATATACCTGAAAAATGTCTGACATGCGGACTTTCATTCCAATTTATAAACCAATAAAGTTTCGTTCATAGCTTTTTGATACGAAAGTTCGTCTAAGGAGAAAAAAAGTTCTTTGGTGTCCGAAATTATTAAACCGTCAATAGTGACAAAAATCTTCCAAACGACGACAAAATGGTCAACCTGGCAACTCTCGGTATAAGTGACGATTGCGACATAGCGGCGCCAATACGAACGTAAACGAAGTGCAATAAGCCGGTGGCCGAACACGAGGCGGACTCTACAATCACATACATACATATGTAATAGTGAAAAAAACGTGGCTTTTAATGCCGCATCTGTGTGTATTCCTGAACTGGGTCTTACGCCTAAAAGCATGCCACATTAATTTTTCGCATGACTGGATATGTATGTATAGAGTTACACGCCGTAAATTCAAATAGCAAACCTTACCAATATGTACATAATATGCGTTTTATAAGTAACCTGAAAAGTGATAAATCAATGCTATCTTAGGCAATCAAAGAAAATGCACACTTACCAATGATCCATCCTCGCTAGTACTAGCATCGAATGCCTTTTTTGAGAAAACTGACAGCAGGTCAATCAAATCCGATTCAGCGATTTCCATCTTAAGTCTTCACTTTTTCTTCGCTGCATTTACTACCACTTGCTTTCCTTTCTTGCCTTTTCAAATATCAGGCTGAATTACTAACAAATTTTGCCACAAAATCCAATTGCAGCGGGATGTTATTGAACAATTCTAAGTACCAACTATTATATTTCTTCTTCACATTAGGAAATTCTAGTGTGTCTTTTAACAACTATACACTTTTCTGTAATAGTTGATATCAGGCAGAATTGGCAAACGCCGTACAAGACTGTACTGTGGCAAAATATTATTTTTTGTTGTTCTTATTGTCAAAAATTTTCGCCAGACTTGTGATTTTGGAACCGTTAATTGATATACTTTTTTTCCACATATAGTTTTTTGCAAATATATTTACATATATGCATTTAAACATTTTTGTTGACGTAATTAGGAATAATTTATTTTATTTCGCTTTTGCTTATACATACATTTGCGCATAAAACGCTGGCTTTGGAAGACACTTGCCTTTTCCTCAAATGAAATGGAGCATAGGAAAACTCCACCCTTGAAAGGCAGAATACGTTTTATTTTATCTTTTCCGCAACAATTGTAGCACTATGTAAATCACCAAAACTTGTATAATGTTAAGAAAGATTTTTGATCGCGATAGAAATTAATCGACAATTTTTCACAAAAACTTTTTGCGTTTCTGATTAAAAAACAACGAGGGCAAGCGCACTTTCGTACAAAGTTGGCAAAAGCGTAAATCAGAATGACAGCAAATAAAGGAGAAGCAACATAACCATTTGTGGTGCTGTCACGAATGTCATGTGTGGAAAAAGAAAAACTAGAAACAAGTGTCGCCAAGTCTTAAATTACACTAAGCACTAAAGCTCAAGAAAAATTACGTTTTTTCTCGAAATAAGCACCAAGTTTTTATTGGAGTATTTAAAGGACTTTATATGCATACAAAAAATGTATGGTAGGGATGCTGATTCAAATTAATAAATATCAATGTTTCTTGCTCAACGGTCGAATTTATCATGTTTTCTATAAATTCAAACACTTTCGTCTGACGTAACATTCTTAAGCTGAAATTAGTCAAGTATGCAGAACGTATACTTAAACGCAGTCTGTATACGCAGAATTTTGTCGATTACTGGAGCCCTCAGTGTTGCTTACTACAGTGTTGCCACTCATCAATGCCTTTTCATAAACTTACATTTTCAAATACAATTTTTCGTGCTACAATACATCGTAGCTAAATATAATCTATTTAGTTTTCAACAAAAAACCTTATTCAATGGAAATAGGAAATTATAACTCGTTTACCATGTGCAAAACTGACGAAGTGGCAACCATCCATAAAAGAAATAAATCAGCTGACACGGAAAAAATCTAAATTCCGCAGATTTCTGCGCTACGGGCTACAGCTACAGAAAAATTCTGCGATGTTTAGTTTTCATTTACATGGCGCTCTGGTATGACAGATCGTGTCAGCTGACTCGGTTTTACGTACCGGTACGTTTACGTTCTTGACTAATTTCAGCTTTATTCATATTTTCTAATTTGCAGCTGTGACCAGCGTTGCCGTTTCGCATAGTCTAACAAAATTGATACATTTCCTGCATGATGCAATAATACAAGGTGGTATCAGTTGTGACAGCTCGATTTGACACTGCCTTAGCTCAGTAGAATGAGAAGAAAAACGGGAAGAAGTGAATCCCCATATGGGGGAAATATATAAAATTTCACATTTTCTCCTAAACAAAATTTGATTTTTTATAGTATATTCGTTATGAAATGAAATAAAATAAGATAAAATATCTTTTTAAGAAAACAAACAAATAATAAAAAACATTCAACTATATTAATGGGCAAAGAATAGTTAAAGAAGTAACACTGTTTCACGTAAGGCAGTCAATATGGCGAAATTAGAGCGAGAAGTTGCCAACTGATAACACCTTGTATTATTGCATCATGCATTTCCTGAATGTTTAAACTAAATTTAGTGCAAAAAGCACGAAGCTGGCAACAGTGCTAGAAACTGTCAAATTGTGGAACAAATAGCTAAGACAACCACCCCACAATTTAAAATAATTGAGCCTCGACACACTAGTCTTTTCAGCCCGTCTGAAACCGATTTTTCACGGCAAGAGAAAATAATTACAACACCGGATGTTTCTAACCAACCGCCAGATATCTTGGCGCAATTCCACCAAGGCCAAATTTTATTTTACATCCCTGCTAGACTTTAGAATTTCTGCCTATTTTCAGTGCCACTATTAATTAATAAACAGCTTTACACTCATACACTGTCTTCCAATGCGAGTTTGAAGTGGTTATATACGAATTATATACTTTTTAATAAGTTTCCGCAAATCATGAACATCGCAACTGAAAAATGATAATTAGGAAGAAAATTAATAAAGATTTTTCCTTCATATGGAATACCAAAACAACAATGAAATCATTATATAAATAGGCAATCATGTTTCCTTTACACCCCTTTTACGGCTAAACTATACTTCTAAGGTATAAACAGTTATATATAATTAGAAAGGTATTTTGATGCTGATGTGCAGGCAATTTTTAAAATTTCAAATCAGTTTAAAATAGAGCGAAAAAATCAATTCAAAAGTCACACCAATACCAATGCACACATGTACATGGTTGGGGCGGAAATGCCCCCTAAATGTATGCTTTAATATTGATAGCGAATTAAAGAAACGTGCTAAGCAGCAGTTCAGGAATAAAATGTATGTATGTATGTACATGAATAGATTAGACTCAAACAAGGAAGAAGGTAAAGTTGAGTATGGAGAAGAAGAAAGTGATAAATACAGAAATTAAAATAAAAGTAAAGAAACCTAGATATAAAGACAAAGAGGAAGGAAAATTTAAATACCTAACCTAATAACAATGGTGGGGGTGAATATGTAAATGAAGAAAAGAATGGACATATTTAGATCAGGATAAAGGAAAAGATAAAGATGAAGACCAAGACGACGAAGATGAAGATGAAGATGAAGATGAAGATGAAGATGAAGATGAAGA
>NW_023462836.1:8992-9302 GCF_013731165.1 Rhagoletis pomonella | reverse complement strand
GAAGATGAAGATGAAGATGAAGATGAAGATGAAGATGAAGATGAAGATGAAGATGAAGATGAAGATGAAGACGAAACACACCACAACTTAACCCCCACACCGTAATTCACCACACTTCAACTCTCTCACCACACCTCAACTCACCACACCTTAACTCCACACACCTAAATTCACCACACCTTAATTCACCACACCTCAACTCACCACACGTTAACCCCCCCACACCTAAATCCACCACACCGTAATTCACCACAACTCAACTTTCTCACCACACCTTAACTCACCACACCTCAACTCACCACATCTTAAC
>NW_023462836.1:6779-8892 GCF_013731165.1 Rhagoletis pomonella | reverse complement strand
TCCCCACACCTTAACTCCACACACCTAAATTCACCACACCTTAATTCACCACACCTCAACTCACCACACGTTAACCCCCCCCACACCTAAATCCACCACACCGTAATTCACCACAACTCAACTTTCTCACCACACCTTAACTCACCACACCTCAACTCACCACATCTTAACTCCCCACACCTAAATTCACCACACCTCAACTCACCACAGATAAATTCACCACACCTAAACTCACCGCACCTCTTAAGCCCACCACACCTGAATTCACAGCGCCGTAACTCCCACACCCAATTCCACCACATCGCAAACCACCACACCCAATTTCCCCACATGACATGATATCACTTTATGTGGCATCAATGACATTGCTTTAATATTGATACTGAATTAAAGAAATCTGCTAAGCAGCAGTTTAGAAATCAGATTTACGAAGATTAAGATTCATGCAAGGAAGAAGGTAAAGTGAAGATGAAGATGAAGATGAAGATAAGGATAAAGATCATAACCCCTTAACTTTAACTCAATTTAACTTAAAAACTTACTCCACCTGAGCTCACCACATATTAATTCACCACACTTTAACTCCCCACACCTAAATTCACCACACCTCAACTCGCCACACCTTAACCCCCGCACCTAAATCCACCACACCTAAATCCACCACCCTTAATTCACCACACCTCAACTTTCTCACCACACCTTAACTCACCTCAACTCACCACACCAAAATTCACCACACCTTAATTCACCACACCTCAACTTTCTCACCATAACTTAACTCACCACACCTGAATCCACCACACCTAAATTCACCACACCGTAACTCCTACACCAGATTCCACCACACCGCAGCTCACCACACCCAATTTCACCACACGACATGATATCACTTGATGTGGCATCAAAGGCAACATCATTTGGCATAAAATGAACCAAAATAAATAAGATTTAGATAGAGGTGAAAAAAGGGATAAAAAGGAAATACAACTGAAGAGTTTGCCATGTTATATTGTGGTGTGTTATGCTTCATATGTTATGTTATTTATTCTTATGTTATGGTTATGTTATGTTATGCCAAGTACTAAGCTAAACTCCCCTCCACTTAACCCATTCCAACTAATGTTATTTTAGCTCATTCAACTTACATAAACTATCCTTAATTTTATCGGTTGAATTTCAACCGCTGGGCGAACACTAGTATATATAAATGTACGTACATGTACATATATTTGGTTGTATCAAAGTGTAGCTGTATATTTAAAAATATATTTAAACTTTTCTCTACAAATACAAAATATTCAACTAAAGCAGATAACAACTTTTCGGCTGAAGTGAATTACAGTAAATTCTTGTTTCTTTAATCCCGATTTTTTCATTCGAATTTCTCTGGATTCAAGCCGTTCTTTTTCATATCCACACAAATAGAAAAGAGGTAGTCGTAGCATTCACACCTTAAATTATTCAATTAATAAATTAATAGCAAAGTGAATATACATTTTAGATATGTATATATGTATATACTTACATAGTTTTAGCCTTCTCCCAACTTTTACCCCACACATATACACCATGTCGTCGAACCAGCACAGCACTGCAACCAGGATACTTAAGCATAGCTGCATACATGCTATCCGCTAGATCTCGTTCAAATGGCGTATTTTCTATAATGGGCACCACCAACTCCTCATCATAACGTAAGTAACGCTTTAAGTTCTCGTCGTAAATACCCTTTTAAATTTAATATTAGTATTTAGCCTTAAATGAGTTATTAAATAACAAAATATCTTATAAGTACTTTAATCATCTCCAAATGTGTACAACGGAAAACCTCGCCAGGCCACAACAAAGTTGCCATTACTGCTTGCATTGAATGCGTGTGTATTACGGCCTGCGCACCGCGATGCCGATAAGCCAACATAAATAGTGGTGTACATTGACTTTTCGTTAGTCTAAACAAAAGACAATAACTACACACAACTTAAAACAATGGTAAAATTTTACTTTTTGTAATCTGGGGGTAGCTGTATATCCTTTCCGTCATCATCCTGTATGAACAAATCATCTGCCTGCATGCGCTCTTTTTGTACTCCGGACGGCGCTATGTAAATCTCAT
>NW_023462836.1:0-6679 GCF_013731165.1 Rhagoletis pomonella | reverse complement strand
TAGCGATTGAATGTGTTTTCTGCAGCGATTTTAATTATAAATTTTGGTTTATTACATATTTATGATATAAAATAAAGTCCTGTGTGGTCGGAACAAGTTTGTGCGTATGTTTGGTTTGCCAAAAGGCGTAAATTTGCGTGAAAAGTGGGTGCACGTTTGTGGCCAGAACGGTGGCATTGAAAAATCGACCCGTGGTAATGATATGCGATTGTAAAACACTTTCAATCATGAAAACCATATTTTATGAACTTTTTTTGCTAATTGTCATCAAGTTTCACTTTGTATATTTTATAATAAATACCGATTTAATCGCACTCAATCACCGCGCCTTTTTCGTTTTCTTTGTTTGTTTTCATTCTTAGGCAGATGTCAAAAACACTCAGAAATATACTTTTTTCTTGCTTCTTTGATTAGGTGATCTTGTATTTTTGGTTCATGGTATGTAATTGTGAAAAAAACGTGGCTTTTAATGCCGCATCTGTGTGTATTCCTGAACTGGGTCTTACGCCTAAAAGCATGCCACATTAATTTTTCGCATGACTGGATATGTACATATGTATGTATGTATGTATAGAGTTACACGCCATAAAATCAAATAGCAAACTTTACCAATATGTACATAATATGCGTTTTATAAGTAACCTGAAAAGTGATAAATCAATGCTGTCTTAGGCAATCAAAGAAAATGCACACTTACCAATGATCCATCCTCGCTAGTACTAGCATCGAATGCCTTTTTTGAGAAAACTGACAGCAGGTCAATCAAATCCGATTCAGCGATTTCCATCTTAAGTCTTCACTTTTTCTTCGCTGCATTTACTACCACTTGCTTTCCTTTTTTGCCTTTTCAAATATCAGGCTGAATTACTAACAAATTTTGCCACAAAATCCAATTGCAGCGGGATGTTAATGAACAATTCTAAGTACCAACTATTATATTTCTTCTTCACATTAGGAAATTCTAGGGTGTCTTTTAACAACTATACACTTTTCTGCAATAGTTGATATCAAGCAGAATTGACAAACGCCGTACAAGACTGTACTGTGGCAAAATATTATTTTTTGTTGTTCTTATTGTTAAAAATTTTCGCCAGACTTGTGATTTTGGAACCGTTATCTGATATAATTTTTTTCCACATATAGTTTTTTGCAAATATATTTACATATATGCATTTAAACATTTTTGTTGACGTAATTAGGAATAATTTATTTTATTTCGCTTTTGCTTATACATACATTTGCGCATAAAACGCTGGCTTTGGAAGACACTTGCCTTTTCCTCAAATGAAATGGAGCATAGGAAAACTCCACCCTTGAAAGGCAGAATACGTTTTATTTTATCTTTTCCGCAACAATTGTAGCACTATGTAAATCACCAAAACTTGTATAATGTTAAGAAAGATTTTTGATCGCGATAGAAATTAATCGACAATTTTTCACAAAAACTTTTTGCGTTTCTGATTAAAAAACAACGAGGACAAGCGCACTTTCGTACAAAGTTGGCAAAAGCGTAAATCAGAATGACAGCAAATAAAGGAGAAGCAACATAACCATTTGTGGTGCTGTCACGAATGTCATGTGTGGAAAAAGAAAAACTAGAAACAAGTGTTGCCAAGTCTTAAATTACACTAAGCACTAAAGCTCAAGAAAAATTTCGTTTTTTCTCGAAATAAGCACCAAATTTTTATTGGAGTATTTAAAGGACTTTGTATGCATACAAAAAATTTATAAAATTAATAAATATCAATGTTTCTTGCTCAACGGTCGAATTTATCATGTTTTCTATAAATTCAAATACTTTCGTCTGACGTAACATTCTTAAGCTGAAATTAGTCAAGTAGTTACATGGCGCTCTGGTATGACAGATCGTGTCAGCTGACTCGGTTTTACGTACCGGTATGTTTACGTTCTTGACTAATTTCAGCTTTATTCATATTTTCTAATTTGCAGCTGTGACCAGCGTTGCCGTTTCGCATAGTCTAACAAAATTGATACATTTCCTGCATGATGCAATAATACAAGGTGGTATCAGTTGTGACAGCTCGATTTGACACTGCCTTAGCTCAGTAGAATGAGAAGAAAAACGGGAAGAAGTGAATCCCCATATGGGGGAAAAATATAAAATTTCACATTTTCTCCTAAACAAAATTTGATTTTTTATAGTATATTCGTTATGAAATGAAATAAAATAGGATCAAATACCTTTTTAAGAAAACAAACAAAAAATAAAAAACATTCAATTATATTAATGGGCAAAGAATAGTTAAAGAAGTAACACTGTTTCGCGTAATTGGCTGTTTTTGCTTACGCGTAAAAGCACATTTAGCGCATTTAGCTCTAAATGCTACTCTAAATGTACATTTATCCATACAAAATTCGTCACCTAAATGCAACTAAATGCAACTCCATTTTTGCATTAAGAATCTAAATGCTAAAAGCAACCCTGTGATCTTCCAAAATTTCCACGATTCGAACATGGTTTAAAGAGAAAAAGTGGCAACATTGCTTTTTCGAGTATACAGTTGCTAGCTGCGTTTCAGTGATCGCCCATCGAGATTTCTTTTATTTTACATTACATATTTGGATAAAGAAAAGTTAAGCAAATTCAACATCGATGTGATGCTGATAGAAATCAGGATCAATTTATGATCAACTCTGTTTGTTTTGTTTCCTAATTAAGTGAGGAAATTTTAATTGACAGCACCGACAAATGAATATATACACAAACAAATGCTCGGTTATGGTTAAAACAATTCAAGTTTTTGTATTGAATTTTTGGTTTAAAATTTATTTTTTCCTTTTCAGTAGGGTTTTTGCACATTATCTTCTGCGTGAGAATTGATCGTAATATACACGGATCTAAATAAGAGACTGGAACACGGCTGTTTGTCAAAAGCATATGATTTCGAACTCGCGTAAATGGACATTTGCTAAATGCTATAGCATGAACGCTCTTCGAAAACATATGTTCGAAAGTGCTAAATGTTGCATTTTAAATGCAGCAAAAACGCTGTATAAGGCAGTCAATATGGCGAAATTATAGCGAGAAGTTGCCAACTGATAACACCTTGTATTATTGCATCATGCATTTCCTGAATGTTTAAACTAAATTTAGTGCAAAAAGCACGAAGCTGGCAACAGTGCTAGAAACTGTCAAATTGTGGAACAAATAGCTAAGACAACCACCCCACAATTTAAAATAATTGAGCCTCGACACACTAGTCTTTTCAGCCCGTCTGAAACCGATTTTTCACGGCAAGAGAAAATAATGGCTGCGTTTCTTTATACATTCCGGATAATCCCATTTCACAGCCGGAATAAACAGAATGCGCTTGAAATATCCGTCAACATATCAGCAGGAACGTTCTAAAGAATAAATAAACAAAATAGTTTATTCCAAACATTTAGAATGAATAAAGAAATGCAGCCAATTACAACACCGGATGTTTATAACCAACCGCCAGATATCTTGGCGCAATTCCACCAAGGCCAAATTTTATTTTACATCCCTGCTAGACTTTAGAATTTCTGCCTATTTTCAGTGCCACTATTAATAAATAAACAGCTTTACACTCATACACTGTCTTCCAATGCGAGTTTGAAGTGGTTATATACGAATTATATACTTTTTAACAAGTTTCCGCAAATCATGAACATCGCCACTGAAAAATGATGGTAATTCTCTAGGGTGGGGTAACAACCCCTAAAAAAGGTGCGGAAAAGTCGGGAGGCGTACCAAACGACGCGTTTCGGCCCCCCTAATAACATTCCGGAGGGGGTGAGATAATATTATTAACCATTTAAAAGTTATGAACAAAAAACTTTTGTTAAATTTCGTTGTTTTCTATAAGCAATTACCACGCCAAAAATGCACTAAATCACCAGTTTCCACTTTTAAAACACTACTAAAACGTTTCCGGTTATTATTTTATGCAAACCAAATCATTTATTCACTTTTATTTTATATATTTCGTTAATAAAACAGAGTAAACAAACTTTGCGCCTGCTAAAATTATTATAACCTCAAATCGCTGGTATTGCCACTTTATTTCACATTTCATTTGCGCTATTATACTCAGTTTACACTATACACTTCTTCTTCTTCTTTTTACTTTCATCTAAATAAGATATTGTAACCAAAATATAATAGCAAATTTCGCTATACCATCGCGCGATTTTTTATTAAAAATTTTCACTATTTTTTGAAGTATTAATTTTTATAGAAAAAGCGCCGCAGGCGAAAATTTTTAATAAAAAATCGCGCGACTTTTTATTAAAAATTTTCATTATTTATATATATATTAAACGAAAGAAGATACCGAAAAGCATTGAACAGTGCACACATCTCATAAGGAAAAGTGAATTATTACGAAATACTAATACAGTGGCAGCACTATAGCTATTTTGGAATCTCGCGTTTCGGCTCGCAAAGATTGTCAACTTCTTTTTAATAACAAAATAATCTATCTTATACCATGTCCCCACCAAAAAGTTAACCATCTCAAATCGAACTTAACCACATCACTAACTATTGCTGTCCACACTGCGGTTTGAGGTTTATAAAACAGTACAAATGTAAAGAACTGTGTTCGGACCTCAAAAATCGATTCAGGACTAAATTTCTGCAAAATCGGAGCAAAAACAAATTTTCCGTACTAGATTGAGTTTTTTATTTTTGTTTCTGACATTAATTGTTTGACTAAAAAATTTTCTATTCATGCAAAATAAGAACGCGGGGCAATGTAAGGATAATATGTTACATATTTAGGTAATTTTTAGCATTTTCTATATAGTAGAACGTATCTAACACTTAATTTTTTAAAAAGCAAACCTTTTCTACTTTATATAAATTTCATTCTACATATATTTTTTAACAAGTTAAGTAAAGTTCTGCATCCGCCAATTTGTACAGCCATACATCAAAAAATAACGAAGTTACTTTATTGACGCTTTGCTATGAAAGAGTTACTTTTTAACAGTGAGATTTGGCTAACTTTCAATTTTTTTACTGAAACCGATGGTGAACACTCAAAAAACGGCCCCAAGAGGGGCATAACATGAATGAAAAAAACAGAATAGATTTGAAGTCAAGCGGAGTAGAGGAGTAGATTTCAAATTTTTTCAAAAACCGGAGTAAGTCTAATCTGATCTTAGTTGAGTCCAAACACTAGTAGGGAACGAATTCTTTACATTTTCACGCTAATGACCCACAGATGGCGGGAAAACACAGGGTTGTATCAGACTTTCGACGTGGTTTCGAGTTGGTTAGCTTTTAACCATCTCAGTGAAATGGTTAAGTGCTGTCATTTTTATATGGCGAAACTACGCTAAATCAAGTGGGTTATCGGGATAACCAACTCAATAGCCATAACTACGTGGTTAGCTTCGGTGGGGACATGATATTAAGTTGATAAAACTATGTGTTTCTTTAATAAATAAGTTAAATTATATATTTTAATAGTGTTTAAAAAGTGAGAACAGGTGATTTAGTGAATCTTTGTCGGTGTAATTGCCCATAGAAAACAACGAAATTTAACAAGTTTTTTGTTCATAACTTTTAAATGGTTAATAATATTAACCGCCCCCCCTCCGGATTGTTATTACGGGGGCCGAAACGCGTCGTTTGGTACCCCTCCGGACTTTTCCGTACCTTTTTTAGTGGTTGTTACCCCACCCTAGAGAATTACCAAAATGATAATTAGGGAGAAAATTAATGAAGATTTTTCCTTCATATGGAAGACCAAAACAACAATGAAATATATATAAATGTACATTTATGCATGTACATATATTTGGTTGTATCAAAGTGTAGCTGTGTATTTAAAAATATATTTAAACTTTTCTCTACAAATACAAAATATTCAACTAAAGCAGATAACAACTTTTCGGCTGAAGTGAATTACAGTAAATTCTTGTTTCTTTATTCCCGATTTTTTCATTCGAATTTCTCTGGATTCAAGCCGTTCTTTTTCATATCCACACAAATAGAAAAGAGGTAGTCGTAGCATTCACACCTTAAATTATTCAATTAATAAATTAATAGCAAAGTGAATATACATTTTAGATATGTATATATGTATATACTTACATAGTTTTTGCCTTCTCCCAACTTTTACCCCACACATATACACCATGTCGTCGAACCAGCACAGCACTGCAACCAGGATACTTAAGCATAGCTGCATACATGCTATCCGCCAGATCTCGTTCAAATGGCGTATTTTCTATAATGGGCACCACCAACTCCTCATCATAACGTAAGTAACGCTTTAAGTTCTCGTCGTAAATACCCTTTTAAATTTAATATTAGTATGTAGCCTTAAATGAGTTATTAAATAACAAAATAATATCTTATAAGTACTTTAATCATCTCCAAATGTGTACAACGGAAAACCTCGCCAGGCCACAACAAAGTTGCCATTACCGCTTGCATTGAATGCGTGTGTATTACGGCCTGCGCACCGCGATGCCGATAAGCCAACATAAATAGTGGTGTACATTGACTTTTCGTTAGTCTAAACAAAAGACAATAACTACACACAACTTAAAACAATGGTAAAATTTTACTTTTTGTAATCTGGGGGTAGCTGTATATCCTTTCCGTCATCATCCTGTATGAACAAATCATCTGGCTGCATGCGCTCTTTTTGTACTCCGGACGGCGCTATGTAAATCTCAT
>NW_023462835.1:0-16821 GCF_013731165.1 Rhagoletis pomonella | reverse complement strand
CTGGCTGACCCAAAACACATTTTTGCGAATTTCTCGGAAACCGAGTGTGCACCGAAATTAATTTTGATGGCCCTAAACTGCACCTAAATTGCACCTAATTCCTGAATAATATTTACCAGGGTTCGAGGAAAATTAGTGGGTGGGTCAGCTAGCGTGACGTCACGCTGGCTGACCCATATATTTTTGCAATTTTCTCGGAAACCGAGTGAGCACTTAAATTAATTTTGGAGGCCCTAAATTGCACCTAAATTGCACCTAATTCCTGAGTAATTTTTATCAGTTTTTGGAGAAGTGGGTCAGCTAGCGTGACGGACGTGTTGGAATGTGTATATGCACGTAAGTATGTATGCATGTTATTTGAAAGGAATTTTCGCTGAATGCTTTTGCAAATAAAGTGCGTTCAATAAGACTCAAAGAACAACCTAAAATAAGAGTCCGAATTTAGTAATTTATGAGGCTGATTAGAGGCTCGAAAAGAGTCTGAAATGATTCATATATGAGGCCAATAATTGTTTTAAAAGAGTCCAAAATGAGCCGTATATTAGGCCAATAAGAGTCCAATATGACTCATATTGAGGCTCATTTGTTGTATGAATTTAAGCTCATATAAGTCGACCTTCGGAGAAAGGGAAACACCCTCATATCGGACTCTTAAATGAGCTCATTATGAGCATAATGGCTCCGAAATAGGACTCCTTAAAGACTCATTTATGACTCCAAATGTTGGCTGGGTTTACATCATCTGCATACATTAAAATTTTGGAAAATTGTATATCTGTAGAAATATCGTTTATAAAAAGCAAGAACAGAACCGGGCCTAGGTGGCTACCTTGAGGGACTCCTGAAGTAACATCAATGACGTCAGAGATAGTATTTTTAAACATTACCCTTTGTGATCTATCATAGAGGTATGAAGAGATCCAACGTAGAAAATTAGGTGGAAGACCAGAAGATCAAGTTTGTAGATGAGCAACGAGTGGCACACTTTGTCAAATGCTTTACTGAAGTCAGTATATATAACATCAACAGTTTTGCTTTCACTAAATGCTTTTGTGATGTAGGATGTTAATTCGAGTAAATTTGTAGAAGTTGATTTGCTGAAGATAGAATGCGTCAACTGATTTGTTATAATTGCTTCAAATAATTTAGGAATTGCAGAAAGCTCAGCTATTCCCCGGTAGTTCTCCACTGAAGATCTGCTACCGCCTTTATGTAACGGGGTTATGAACGATTCCTTCCATATAGTTGGAAAAACACCCTCTTTAAGAGATAAATTAAATATCGCTGTTAACGGCTCATAGAGATAATTAGAACAATTTATAAGAATACAAGTAGGGATCTGGTCAGGACCATAACTGAAGGACTGCTTTAAGGATTTCAGATAAACTACTACATCATCGGGAGATATTACTGGGATATTTATTGAGTTCATCGGACATAGTTTAAGAGGATAGTCAATGTTAGCATGTGAGTTAATGGAATAATTGGATTTAAAAAACTGAGCGATCATGTTAGAAATTGTTTGATTATCACTAGAGACGGTATTTTGATACTTCATGGCGGAAGGAAACCCACGTACATTTCGCTTGGAGTTTACGAAGTCATAAAATGATTTGGGGTTATATATTATACGCCGTTTGATTTTACACAAGTAAGCTTTATAACACTTTTTATTTAATTCAAAAAACTTATGACGCAAAAGTGAGTATTTTACATAGTATGAGTGTAAACCGGTTTTTTTGTGTAATCTAAAATAACGCGACTTTCTGTTTTTCAAATTTTTCAGTTCTTTAGTGAACCATAACTGTGTTTGCTCTTCAGGAACATACATGCGTTTAGGCACAAGCTTTTCAAATAATTTTTGTAAAGTAAAGTTAAAAAGTGCAACGCTTTGTTCAATATTTTCTTTAAATGCAGGCCACGACAATTTAGACAGTTCTTTGTTAAGCATTTTAAAGTTGGCTTTCGAAAAATCAAAGCGAATATTTGGTTCGTATGCTTGGGTACTGCAATTTTGACCATCACTTATAACTTCGTAAGATACCTCCATAGCAGGGTGGTAGACATCTTCGGGCAAAACTAGTGGATCAGACTTATTTACAACGGAGTTAGATGCATCATCAACATAAACAAGATCTAATACTTTACCAAACTTATTGTGAAGTACATTAACCTGAGTTAGGCAGAGTTCAGCCATCTCCTCTAAAAATACGTTGTTGCACGCACTAGACGCGAAAGGTACGATATCATTGTCAATGATGTTCCATGATATGCTTGGTAAATTAAAATCACCCAACACAATCATTGAGTCAGAGGGTTTAGTCAGTAAATTAACTGATTTCAGTAAAGAGATGAGTCGTGAATACACCAATGTGTTAGATCGGGGAGGGATATAGCATAGAGCTAAGTAAATAGACCCTTTTCCAGCCTGTACACGAATGCATTTGAACTCTACTGAATCAATGTGTGGAAGACTAACTTCTTCAGATGGTATTGAAGAGTCTACAGCGAAGAGTACGTCACCGCCGATTCTGTCCTCCCTATCTTGTCTATATATATGATAATTATTTGGAAGAATCTCTGAATTGAAAATGTGAGGTTTCAGCCAAGTTTCAGTAAAAGAAAGAATATTATAATTACATTCAAGGCCTTTAAAGTATAAGTTCGTTACATTTTGGTAATAAATACTTAAAGCAGATTTAATAATTAGTTTTTTGATTCAGTGTTATGGCGGGGAATATTAGCTAAGTTATTTACTTTTTTGGGCCTATATTCGAATTCACGAACGAAAGCTCCGGGGGCCAAAAAGAACTACTAAGCAGCGCATTAAAATTATCTAAATTTATGTCAATTTTAAATGAAGCAATATTTCTTTCGTAATTAAAATTAAATTTTCTGATGCTTAAGTCGACAGTTGTAATTTTTGATGAGATGTAAAGCTTTATATCGTCTTCGGTAGTGTCTCTCGAAAATCTAGAAACAAAGATTGACTTCTTTGGCGGAACCACAACTAGTTTCCTCGTATCAGACTGGACTACCGGTGGAGGGGGTTGAGTTTCTGCGTTAGTAGTTGAGGATAGGGAAGGCGGTGGAGGCTTTGAAGATGATGCCACCACTTCAATGGGGGAAGGGGAAGATACTTCAGGCTTTTTGTTATCCGAAGCAGAGTTTGTTGCACGGTCTTTTGAGGCTGAGGATTCTTATGCTGGAGGACACGGAGAGGATAAATTAATTAAGTCCGTCGGAAGATTATTCTGACGTGCAACGGCAGCAATTTCCTTAGATGGACTATGAAGACGCTTACGTTTAGACACACGCAGGAGCGCACCCAGAAATATATTTTAGGGGGGGTTTTATATTTCTGAAGATATATCACCGGAAAATACTGAAAATTTTCTTCAGATAATACGCTCTTTAAAATATATTTATGCAAGTTTTATGTACAGTATGTAATAACTAAATAAACGTTTTAAAATTCATAAACTGCACTTTATTTACATAAGATTAACAGAACTCAAACACTTTTAACCGACTTTAAAAAAAGGGGAGGTTATCAATTCGCCGCAATACGTAACTTTGGACCACGTGAACCGATTTCAATAATCATTTTTTTGTAGAAAGATGGTACCTCAAGGTTCGTCCCGTAATTTGGTTTAGAGATCCCATGATTGGATCATGAAGAAATTAACGGTCCCCTAAATTTGAATATAAGAATTGAAGCCCGTTGTGTTCTTTCCTTAAAAACTTCTTCTTCTTCTTAATTGGCGCAGTAACCGCCTAAGCGATTTTGGCCGAGTCCAAAATAGCACGCCAGTCATTTCTCTTCTGTGCTAACTGACGCCAATTGAAAATGCCAAATGAAGCCAAGTCCTTCTCCACCTGGTCTTTCCAACGCAGAGGAGGCCTTCCTCTTCCTCTGTTACCAGCATCGCGGCCCGCGTTGAATATTTTCAGAGCAGGAGCGTTTCTGTCCATCCGAACGACATGGCCAAGCCAGCGGAGCCGCTGAATTTTAATTCGCTGCACTATGTCTATATCGTTGTAAAGCTCATACAGCTCATCGTTAAATCGTCTGCGATATTCGCCATCACCAACGCGTAAAGGTCCGTAAATCTTTCGCAGAATCTTTCTCTCGAAAAATCCAAGAGCCGGCTCATCAGATGCTTTCATTGTCCATGCTTCCGCGCCATACACCAGCACAGGCATGATGAGTGACTTATAGAGTGCGATCTTTGTACGACGAGAGAGGACTTTACTTCTCAATTGCCTACTCAGCCCAAAGTAGCACTTGTTGGCAAGAGTAATTCTCCGTTGGATTTCAAGGCTGACATTATTATTGGTGTTAATGCTGGTTCCCAAATAAACGAAGTCGTCTACTTTTTCAAACTTGTAACTGTCAACAGTGACGTGGGTGCCAAGTCGCGTATGCTCTGACTGTTTGTGTGATGACAGGAGATACTTCGTTTTGTCCTCGTTCACCACCAGACCCATTCGCTTTGCTTCTCTATCCAATCCCGAGAAGGCAGAACAGACATAGCCCTTGTTTTTACCGATAATATCGATGTCGTCGGCATACGCCAGCAATTGTACGCTCTTATAAAGTATTGTGCCTGAGCGGTTCAGTTCTGAGGCTCTTATTATCTTCTCCAACATAAGATTAAAGAAATCACACGAAAGGGAGTCCCCTTGTCTGAAACCTCGTTTGGTATCAAACGGCTCGGAGAGGTCCTTCCCTATTCTGACGGAGCTGGTGGTATTGCTCAACGTCATTTTACACAGCCGTATTAGTTTCGCGGGGATACCAAATTCAGACATCGCGGCATAAAGGCAACTTCTCTTCGTGCTGTCGAAAGCGGCTTTGAAATCGACAAATAGATGGTGTGTGTCGATCCTATTCTCGCGGGTCTTTTCCAAGATTTGGCGTATTGTGAATTCCCTGATCTATGGTGGATTTTCCAGGCCTAAAGCCACACTGATAAGGTCCAATCAGCTCGTTGACGGTGGGCTTCAGTCTTTCGCACAATACGCTCGATAAGACCTTGTAACCTATGCTTAGAAGGCTAATTCCGCGGTAGTTGGCGCGTATGGCGGGGTCGCCTTTCTTGTGGATTGGGCAGAGCACACTTAAATTCCAGTCGTCGGGCATGCGTTCATCTGACCATATTCTGCATACGAGCTGATGCATGCACCTAATCAGCTCCTCGCCGCCGTACTTGAATAGCTCGGCTGGCAGGCCGTCAGCTCCAGCACCTTTGTTGTTTTTCAGCCGCGTAATCGGTATACGTACCTCGTCATAGTCAGGCGGTGGGACAGCTACTCCATCATCATCGACTGGGGACTCGGGTTCGTCTTCCTCACTACTTTCAGCGCTGCTACCATTCAGTAGGTTATAAAAGTGTTCCCTCCACAATTTAAGTATATTCTGGACATCGGTCACTAGGTCGCCATTGTTGTTCTTACAGGAGTTCGCCCCGGTCTTGAAACCTTCCGTAAGTTGCCTAACCCTCTGGTGGAATTTTCGGGCGTTCTTCCTGCCGGCCAGCATCTCAAGCTCTTCGCACTCACGTATTTCGGCCTCTCTCTTCTTATTGCGGCAAATACGTCTCGCTTCCTTCTTCAGTTCCCTATAACGGTCCCACATGGCTCGCGTTGCGCCCGATCGCAGCGTGGCCCTGTAGGCGGCATCTTTTTTCTCTGCGGCTTCTTGACATTCCTCATCGTACCAGTTGTTCTTTCGGGCTTGCTGAAATCCAACTACATCTTCGGCGGCGGTACTTAATGATCGGGAAATGTGGTTCCACTGCCCGCGTACGTCGGATTGTTGAAGAGTGCTCTCAGAGAGCAGGTGTGTGAGTCGAGTGGCGAATAAATTGGCCGTCTGTTGTGATTGCAGCTTTTCGACGTTAAGCTTTCCTTGCATTGTTGGGCGCACATTTTTTACTGCACAGAGGCGGGTGCGTATCTTGGCTACAACAAGATAGTGGTCCGAGTCGATGTTTGGTCCTCGGAGTGTACGTACGTCCAAAACGCTTGAAGCATGCCTTCCGTCTATCACAACATGATCGATTAGGTTTCTCGTTTTTCGATCTGGAGACAGCCATGTAGCTTGGTGGATGTTCTTATGCTGGAACCTTGTACTACATATTACCATATTTCGGGCCCCGGCGAAGTCGATCAGCCTCAGTCCGTTATCGGACGTTTCGTCGTGGAGGCTGAATTTTCCGACAGTGGCGCCAAAGATCCCTTCCTTGCCCACCTTGGCATTAAAATCGCCAAGCACGATTTTGACATCGTGTCGGGGGCAGCGCACATATGTACGTTCCAAGCGCTCATAGAAGAGATCCTTGGACGCCTCATCCTTTTCTTCCGTCGGGGCATGTGCGCAGATGAGCGAGATGTTGAAGAATCTAGCTTTGATGCGGATTGTGGCTAGACGTTCGTCCACCGGGGTGAACGCCAGTACTCGGCGACGGAGTCTCTCTCCTACCACGAATCCAACACCGAATTTGCGCTCCTTTACGTGGCAACTGTAGTAGACGTCGCAAGGCTTCACGCTTACTTTACCTTGCCCCGTCCATCGCATTTCTTGGATGGCGGTGATGTCAGCCTTTGTCTTCCCGAGGACATCAACCAGCCGGGCAGAGGCACCTTCCCCATTAAGGGTCCGGATATTCCAGGTGCATACCCTTAAATCATAGTCCTTTATACGTTTGCCGTGGTCGTCATCAGAAAAAAGGGGTCTCATCCGAGCCTGTTTGTTTCTTTTCATTGGGCGGGGTTTTAACGTGGCGGGACCCAAACCCAGCGCACGCGAAGTTTTACGCCTTCTCACTTTAGCTCGCTCCCAAACGGGTGTTTGGTTGCTACCCAGAGGATACGTGGATATAAATATCCGGACGTTGTGAGCTGCGATTTGAACCGTACGCACAAGAACCGCTTCTGGCCACTCCCAGGTGAATGGCAGTCAAAAGTTTTCCACTTCTGCGCACGGAACCATCCTCCAAAGTTTTCCACTTCCTCCTTAAAATCTACTTGTTTAATAAAAAGTGCTATAAACTCAAGATGCGCTCAACTTTCAAAAGTACCTAAGAAAAAATTTTAAATAAGACTCAGTAAAAATAAATTTATTGATTCCATGAATTTTTGCACTTTTATGTTCCTTTTTTCGATTTCTGGTTTCTGGCTTTCGATAGAGATGGTGATTTTTCACGATTTCTAATTTTTTTTAATATTTCGAATACCGAAAAAATTAACTGAACTCTCTAGAAAAACCAAAAATTCATATAAAACAACGGACGAGAAATGAAAAAGAAATTTTCTTCTACCAAAATTTCTTAAATCAGTTTGCAGCTCTCAAGAAGAAAATGCTCGTATATTCATTTCCTCATGAAAATTTACAGCAAAAGCAAAGCGCTTTTTCAAGCAACAGAAATTATAATAAATATTTCTTATAATTTCCTTGAGAGCTGGATTCTTAGCTTTAAGATACAGTTTGTATTTGAGGTTATTAGCTTTAGGGGGGGGGGGGGGGGGTGTTTGAACCCCAAAACCCACCCCTTGTGTATGATTTAAACATATTTTCATAATGCTTAAATTTTTCTGTCAGTACCGACAATTCTCTTCCTATTTCTGTAAAACCATTTCTGGTTTGCCTAAGTAGCTTGAAAAGATCAACTTCGGTTGACCTGCACTTTACACAAGACCAGCGAAGGCCCTTGCCATCATTAATAGCGTCCAGAATTCTTCCCGTCAAACCAGCACATTTCAGATGGTAAATACCATCACACAGCCAGCGCGATAAGTAGCGTTCAGAATCGCTTTTAATTTGGCAAGTATCAAGATCACACTTCATATTGAAAGATTTATGTAATACACTCGTTAATAAAAGACAAACAAAAAGATTATAACAATTAAGGAGCTGATGTAAATAGCTTTAAATAAATGTAGCGAACAGTTTGAGTATCACTGTAATTATGACACTTAATAAACGCAACGCAAACAGCTGTGCTTGTCACATTACTAGAAGAAGTAAACAAAAAGAGTAGAACAAATGTGCAAAAACAAAATGAAAGTTAACTACAAAGGATACAACAACAATGATAGCAAAAAATGACTCGGCAAAATTAGAATGCATGCTAGTGAAATTTAATTAAATTTACTTTATTATAAAACCAATAACTTTCACTTAGCTTCAATTATTTCACTCTCTGATGCTCATAAGCACTTTTTATCACTACTTTAACACAGAATTACCACAATGAACTTAGTAAGTAGAGAGCCAAAATCAGAGCACAATAAAGTACAACTTCACAGCTTGACGTTTGCTTATAAGTGTAAGTAGGAATTTAGAATGTACATTTATAACGCAAGTCACGTAGAGCAGTCGCTCGGAGTGGTTCGGGGCTTGGAAATTACTTCGGTGGCACGTCATTTTGCAACTGACAACGTAATGTGTCGTCGGAGGTGTTCATTTTATGCTTTACTAGTAGATGGCATTGGTCACGATGACAATTTTGGTATTAAAACTGAAAGAAACATGGCTTACTCCGTAATGTGCTTACCTATTTTCCCAGTGGGTTTTGTAAATGTTGGTGTGTACACATTTTTACACATTTGTATGTAGGTACTAGGGATGTTGCGGATGTGGAATTTTAGACATCTAACATTATACATCTAACAGCTGTAGGAGCCGTAGGGCACTTTAGTAGGTATACGTATATATGCGTGTGTGAATAGGGCTTTAGGCATATACATGTGCTTGTGTTTAGACCGTAAGAAGTAGGTTAAGTAACTAGACCTTAAGACTAGTTGTAACTTTAGCGAGTAAGACCCGTTGGCTGTAAAACGCTATGTGCCATTTTAAAAAGAAATAAAGAGATCATTCGATTTTGGACAGCGAGATAACGGTCGTATTCTTTTCTTATACCACTGCCACCTGATACATTTTACAGCTAACATCCGCGGATGCGAATGCGAATTCGGGTGTCAAGTATTTAAGAAAAAAACAATTAGAATCTAGCATAACGGCGAGATCGTTGTTTAAACAGCGCTTACAAGCCAAACCAGATACATATGTCATGTTGTTTCAGAATTTGGAGAACCTGGAACTTTAGAGCACTTTTCGATTTTAGTTTTTGCAATTCATTTTTAATACTTTCTTCTGTGTCTGCTTTGAAAAATTTGTGCTTATAGCGCGCTAAATAGATGGATATGGGAAATAGATTGTTATTTTCGAACAAAATTCTGTTTTCAAAGTCGTGGCTGCCAGCCGAATCGGATCAGAATATTGTTTTTTTTTTAAAGCACCCCGTTTTCTTATAAGCATTTGAATAACAGATAGTTTCGTAATTCTTATCTAATTAAAGGTCAGACCTATAGCTTTTTAATTATTTGAGCATCGATTCTCTTTATAGCTAGACGTTGATCATTTCTACTGGAAATCCCTATTGAAGGAGCTTAATCATTGTGTAGCATGACAGCTAAGCTAAACAAAATGTTCACACAATATTAAGTAAAAAGTTCAATATACTTTTGGCAATAACTAGCCCAAAGTACTCAAATCAATTTAGCTTGCGCTGCACTTCTCCAATAACATAAACTCGATTGAACCCATATACATTTATGTATGCATGCACAACAACGTAGAATCATAAGCATGACTAACAACTTAGAAATGTAAGTTTGTAAATTAGATTACTCATAAGGTAGATTGTAAGCATATAAAAGAACGGCGATGAGCCGAATAAAACATTCCCACTTTAAGACTCAACGTTTTTTACTTGCGTTTTACTTTTGGAATCATTGTGGGGCATTTTAATGCTCACCTAAATGCGGCTGTAGAGCTAAGACAATACTAAACTCCTTCCAATCTTTACATGGCGATCCTGCCAGCTCAAAGCTAGATCCTGCCAGCTCAAATCTAGATCCTACCAACCCAAATCTAGACCAACTCTATCAAGACCCTGCCAGTACATTATGGTAGAGGAATACGTTCCGGAAGGATCGAAAAACGAAGAAGAATACCCCAAATACATCCCTACAAAAATTGTAATAGGACCCAAACCAATATCCCTAGAGGAATACCGGCAAAGGCAAAACCGCCAAAAAGCCAACTTACAAGAGTTTAGGCAACGAATAAGCTGCGAACATAAACCCAAAAAACGTGGAGGTAGAAAGCGAAGGCACCAAAAAGAATGTGCAGAACTACAGCGAATAATTAACATCAGTCGCGGGCAACAAAAGAAGAAGTTGATAACCAAACTAAAAGATCTGCACAAAAATGGGTGGAACCCAGCAACAACAACAACGCAGAACCACCAAAAGGATCATTAGGAAATTTATAGTATGAACAGGGAAACCACCTTAGTAGACGTCATAAATCCAAAAACTAGGGAAGAAGAAACAAGGAGAATGTTAGCACAAATAAGACAGCTATAACTAATAAAAATACAAAAAAAATTTTTTTTTATTAAATTAAAAAACAAGAACTAATAATAAAAAGGAAAATTGTTTTTCTCATTCATTTTTTTTTCAACCGTAAAATATTATTACATAAAAATGACTTGGTGGAAAATTGCACTAAACGGCATATTAATAGGAATAGCAGGATACGAAGTAGGAAAAGAAACCTCAGGTGAAAACACCTACGAAACTAAAGTAATTAAATATCAACCACATCCTATCGTAGAAAACAAGGAAGAAGTTCCCGATAAGTGGTTGACCGCTTTTGCATGCGTAGCTACATGTTTAATTGTCGCAATGGTAATATTGATAAAAACTTACATTAAAAACAAATTGAGACAATTAAACAATGTACAACAACGCGTATAACTCTCTCAATAAAAAGAAACAACTTTCAAAAATGCCAAAAGTTTTAAACCAGAAATGAATCAATGGAAAGAAATCCATGACACATTAACTGACGAAAAAACTAAAGCTAGTAAATCATACAAATGTATAAATAAGAGTATTCCTATAACAACGGAAACTATAGTAAAACATTTGAACATAATCTTGGAAGCCCTTAATAACATTAGACAGGTGATCAATGTAGCAAATCGCATACTTACCACATAACACCAAAAGGAAGCTTACCAATTTTTCATTGCAGTGCGAGATAAACTTGTATCTTCGTTAGCTAGACACAATATAGAAGTAACAATACCAACCACATTAGAGGAGAATCTCCAGGTTGATTTTAACTTACTTCTGCCAGAACGCGTCCGAAGCCGGACTCCATCACCCTCTTTAAGTCAAGGGGAAGACACCAAAAAAGTAAACATCCCAACCATAAACGTCACAATGGTACAAACAGTAGTCGAATTCATTAAAACCGCCTCGTCAGTACTCCCAGAGTTTGATGGGAAGCCAGAAAACTTACACAGCTTCTTAGATGCCCTCGACATACTTGATCAAATCAAGGATGAGCACGAACTTTTAGCAATAACAATGATAAAGACCAAGCTAAAAGGAACGGCAAGAAACTTCATCAGTAATGAACACACGATTGGACAAATAAAAACAAAACTCAAAAACGCGATAAAAGGTGAGTCGGTAGAGGTTTTAACCGCTAAACTTCTAAACGTTCAACAACGTAGTAAAACTGCTAACCAATACACAGCGGAAATAGAAAAAATTACCAGATCACTAGAAGGAGCATATATCTCGGATGGATTAAACCCAGACTTAGCAACGAGATATTCTACACAGGCAGCCGTCAAGGCAATGTGTAAAAACAGCTCCAACAATAATGTTAAAATGATAATGCAAGCGGGAACGTTCACAACAATGAACGATGCGATCTCTAAGTTCACCAACAGCTGTACCGAAATAACAGGCAGCTCGAATACAATTTTGAACGTACGACAACAGAGTCAGTACAGGAACAATTTCCGGGGAGGATACCGAAGTAACAACTATGGAAATTATCAAAATCGGAGATTCAGACCACAACCGAGATACAACAATAACTCGAGGTCGTACAGCAATAATAATAATAACCGAAGAGGATCACAAGCCCAAAATGGCAATAGATCCTACAACCAGACCCGCAATGTGCGCAGGTGCACCCAGATGGAAAACCAGGAAGCTCCACTTCAAAATTAATAGAAAGAAAAATATGTGTACTCAACCTAAATCTAAACAGCTATATATCCACAAGGACATCCCTAAATAATTCGATTTCAAATTTTTTAATTGATACGGGAGCAGACATTTCCATTATAAAAATGCATCAAATTAGTAAAACTCACAAAATTAATAAAGAACAAATTACAGATTTAAAGGGCATTGGTCAAGGAATAACTAGCACATTAGGCACAATTAAAGCGGATTTAAAAGGTGATGACCTTCTAATTTACCATAAATTCCATGTCGTAAAAGACGACTTTCCAATCCCATGCGATGGAATAATAGGACTAGATTTCATAAAGAAATACAATTGTATTTTAGATTATGGCAAAACAGAGGATAAATTAATCCTAAGGCCATATGATTTCCCCCAAACAATAACAACGCACCTACCAAATTGTCTGTCTGTCAACACACTTACTATCCCTGCTAGATCTGAAGTCATTAGACAAGTCAAAGTAAACACTGACAACAAAAACATCTTCATCCCACACCAGCAATTATCTGAAGGCATTTTCATAGCAAACACCATTACAAATAAAGATCAAACTTTCGTTAGAATTATCAACACAACACATAAAAACACAACCATTCAAAATTACAAGATCAATACCGAAAATTTAGACGATTACACACTAATTAAAACAACCATACACGATAAAAATTGCAACGATACAGAGAAATTAAAAAGATTAACAAAAAACTTTCCAAAATTTGTCAACTCTCAGTTAACAACACTATGCACAGAATTCATTGACATATTTGCACTAGAAACCATGATAAAAACATAGCAAGGTAGAACCGTTCTCTCAATTTGTCGGCCATGATTTTTTTTTTGAAGTTTGCCAACATTTTAAAATCATATAAAAGTGAAAATAAAAAAATTGAAATTGTTCGAAATTGTTGTTGCTTGAGATTGAAAATGAAAATGTGTGTGTGAGTAAATTTAAAAATTAAAATGTTTGGAAACGTCAAGAATTTTAAAATTGACTCTCAGCGGTTCTACCTTACTATATTTTTATCATGCTAGAAACTGAACCAATCTCCTCTAACAATTTTTATAAACAAAAATTATACATGAAGGATGACACTCCTGTTTACATAAAAAATTATAGATTGCCTCAAACGCAAAAAGGAGAAATAAGCAAACAGGTAAATAAGTTTATATAAGATGATATAATAGAACCCTCTATATCAGAATATAATAGCCCAATCTTATTAGTCCCTAAAAAATCACTCCCAGGAAAAACAGAAAAAAGATGGAGATTAGTGGTAGACTACAGACAAGTAAATAGAAAGCTAGCAGCAGACAAATTCCCACTTCCAAGAATTGACGATATTTTAGACCAACTTGGAAGAGCAAAATATTTTTCATGCCAGGACCTTATGTCAGGTTTTCATCAAATCGAATTACACCCAGACTCCAGAGATATAACCTCATTCACAGCCGAAAATGGCACATATAGATTCAAAAGACTACCTTACGGATTAAAAGTAGCACCAAATTCATTCCAAAGAATGATGACACTAGCATTTGCAGGCCTCAAACCATCCCAAGCATTTCTCTACATGAACGATTTGGTTGTATTAGGCTGTTCTGAAAACCATATGCTAAAAAATTTAAGAGACGTATTCTCCACATGTAGAAAATACAACCTAAAATTACATCCCGATAAATGCCTATTTTTCAGCCAAGAGGTAACTTATTTAGGACATAAATGCACAAACAAGGGAATACTACCCGATCCGAGCAAATTTGAAACAGTTCAAAATTACCCAACACCAAAAACAGCGGATGAAGTTAAGAGATTCGTAGCTTTCTGCAACTATTACAGAAGATTCGTACCGAATTTCGCAGAACACTCACGAAAATTAATTAGGCTTTGCAAAAAGAATGTTCCTTCGAATCGACAGAAGAATGTCAAAAGGCTTTTGCCTATTTAAAGGAAGCATTAATTAGTCCAAAACGTTTGCAATACCCAGACTTCGTTAAAGAATTCTGCATAACAACAGACGCTAGTGGGTACGCTTGTGGGGCAGTCCTTAGCCAGGAACATAATGGCAAACAGTTACCAATTGCTTACGCTTCTAGGTCCTTCACCAAAGGTGAAACCAACAAAGCCACAATAGAAAAAGAATTGGCCGCAATCCATTGGGCCATAACCTTCTTCAGACCATATGTTTATGGCACAAAATTTCTAGTTAAAACTGACCATCGTCCTTTTACATACCTATTCTCGATGAAGAGCCCTTCATCTAAGCTGACACGAGTAAGACTCGATTTAGAAGAGTACGATTTTGAAGTGGAGTATATAGCCGGAAAAGAAAATCATATTGCGGACGCATTATCCCGCATAACAATTACAAACTTAAAAGATATGTCAGTGGAAGCAAGTAAAATATTAAAAATAACAACAAGATCAGCAGCGAAACAGACCAGCAGTAATGCTGAAAATAAAGAAAGTCACAAAGAGAACCCCAAAATTTACGAAGCGCTAAATAAATTTGAAGTAAAAAGACATGTCGAGCTCGTTTTCACTCCTCCGAAATTATATTTCAAAAAAGGAAAGAAAATTTGTAGCACTTTGGATACAAGCAACCTAATTGTTGAGGATAAGATTGACCTAGGAAAATTCTTTACCAGGCTTGAAAGAGAAGCCGGCAATTTAGGACTTGTACAAATACAGTTGTCCTTAGGGGACAAATTGTTTAAAAGTAATTATACTGCAGTAGGCAAATTTATAGAAATGGGTAACAAAGTTCTCAAAAAGCTAACAATCGCTCTAACCCCAGAGGTTATATATGTGACAAATCCCGGGAAAATAAAAGAAATTCTGCACAAATATCATGACGATCCTATTAGTGGTGGCCACCCAGGAATAAATCGCATGACAGATAAAATCAAGCAGAAGTATAGCTGGCTGAATATGAAAAACGACATAAGAAAATACATAAAAAACTGCATCCACTGCAAGAAGAATAAGACCAATAAGCATATAAAAGAACCAATGACAATAACGGAGACACCTCCGAAGGCATTTGATATTGTACAAATCGATACAGTCGGACCATTACCGAAATCGATAAATGGAAACGAATATGCAGTTACCATCATATGTGACCTAACCAAATACTTGGTAGCGATCCCAGTCCCAAGCAAACACGCAACAACAGTCGCTAAAGCAGTGTTCGAAAATTTCATTTTGATTTATGGACGCATGAATACAATAATGACGGACATGGGCACAGAATACAAAAACAACTTATTCAAAGAACTGTGTAAACTGTTAAAAATTGATCATAAAACTTCAACGCCGTATCATCATCAAACTTTGGGTACTGTAGAACGCAGTCACCGGACATTCAATGAATATATACGTTCATACATATCCAGTGACAAAGATGATTGGGATGAATACCTGAGGTATTTCACGTATTGTTACAATACGACGCCATCAACCACACATAAATATTGTCCTTTTTAATTAATATTTGCAAAAAACCCACCGAACTACGATTTTTTAAAAGAAAATAAAATTAGCCCATTGTACAATCACGAAGCTTATGACAAAGAAGTAAAATATAGACTTCAAATAGCACAGCAAAGAGCTAGGAAATTAGTCCAAGAGGCTAAAGAAAAACAAAAAACAAATTATGATAAAAGTAGCTCTAGTAAGGAAATAAACATAGGAGATTTAGTATTAGTTAGAGAAGAGGCCTCCCATAAGTTAGAAAATAGATATAACGGATACTACAAAGTTAAAAATATCGATGAGAACAACAATTTTACTTTAATACCGCATAGCATAGGAAATAGTAATAAAAACAATAAAGAAATTATAATTCATAAGAATAGACTTAAAGCAATATAACTCCACTAGTAATAACAAAAAAAAAAAAAACAACCAAACAATAAACACTCATTTATCCATTTTAATAAACAGGCACACAAACCAAAGAAAACTAAATACAACATATCATGTTCAAAATACAAAAAAAAGTCAGTACAATAAAGACACATGTGAAACAAATGTAAACAAAATAAAGTAAGAAAACCTTTTTCCAATAGCATAACAATAAACGATAAGCTAAGTGAGCCAAACATTTTATTACCTAATAATTAATTGTTACTGAATAAGTCATTGAAATAGAATACTCATACATTAACCCAAATGTATGAGCATTCTTTTAAAGAGAGGAGGTGTAGCATGACAGCTAAGCAAAACAAAATGTTCACACAATATTAAGTAAAAAGTTCAATATACTTTTGGCAATAACTAGGCCAAAGTACTCAAATCAATTTAGCTTGCGCTGCACTTCTCCAATAACATAAACTCGATTGAACCCATATACATTTATGTATGCATGCTCAACAACGTAGAATCATAAGCATGACTAACAACTTAGAAATGTAAGTTTGTAAATTAGATTACTCATAAGGTAGATTGTAAGCATATAAAAGAACGGCGATGAGCCGAATAAAACATTCCCACTTTAAGACTCAACGTTTTTACTTGCGTTTTACTTTTGGAATCATTGTGGGGCATTTTAACGCTCACCTAAATGCGGCTGTAGAGCTAAGACAATACTAAACTCCTTCCAATCTTTACAATTGACTTTAAATAGCAAGGAAGGGACAGTTTTATCACAGAAGTTTTTAGCCAAGGATCCAATGTATATCCCTATGAAAAA
>NW_023462834.1:0-16822 GCF_013731165.1 Rhagoletis pomonella | reverse complement strand
TCAAACATTTTTTGAGTTAATATTTTCTGAAACTTAAATTAAAATCTGAAATCTTATAAATAATTTTAAGTGCTTACATATTTTCTTAAGATCTAATAAAAAAAAAAACCATCAGCAAAAGACACACTTTGGGAGGAGACAGTCGCTAATTTGTTGCAAGCAAGTGGTAGTAAACGAAATAATTTCGCTAACTATTTATGTATGTAGAAAAAATATCGATATGCAATATATTTATATATGTATAAAAATTTAAACTATCACTTTATAAATGTACAAGTACCTAGTAAAATACACTCACGCACGTAATATGACAGTTGTGTATATTACCTACATTAAAATACACAATTGTGACATAAAATGAAAAATAGAGGAAAGTATAAAGTAATAAAAAACAATACTTACATCAAGCAGAAAAAATACCCAAACCAGCTCCCCTTTTTGTTTCTTTTTTTCACATTTTTCAGCTAAAAATTTCAAAGCGTTTAAACTAATTATAAGCTTAAGAAAGATATACTATGCACTCGTATTATAAATAAATTTTTAAACAAAATTGCACAATCTATCATTGTAAAACGTAAATACTAAGGTATAAAAAAAAAACTATTTATGCATATCTTATCGCTATACATATCAAAGAAACAAAAATGCAACGCAATTTTTAAGTTAGAAAATATTTCTTGTAAGTACATTAGCCGTGTACGTAAATAGTAGAAGACAAAAAATGTACACATATTATAACTGTGAAAATCAGCATACATATCAGTTTACACAGCAAAAATTGTTATGAATTTATTACAAAAAAAGTGTTTACTTTTAACAGCGTTTTACAAATTTGTAGCAAACGCACATATTGCTATAGAAAATTATAAATAAGCCATGTTAAAAAAACGATACCAGCAAATAGAATATAACCAAGATTTATTTTCAGTGTGTACAAAGTGGTTAACTGTATTGCTTCGGTAGCGCTACTTTTGTGTAGTGTATGCTGAAGGTTTGTCTGTTATACAAAAAATGAGCTACATATGTAAAAAAAATATTTATTTTTCGTTTCCATTCCGTTTCGTTTCATTTAAAATAACACTTAAAAAAAAATAACAAAAAAAGAAATATTTTGTGAAATCGGGATCCAATTTGCAGCTTAAACTTATTTCTTCTATGATATATGTTTCAATTCCAATTGGTTCCATTGCTTTATTATGCTGTAATTTTTCTCGAAACAGCAAATTTTTATGTTACAAGTTTAGATTCATGGCAAAAATTTCCAATTCTATATTGACTCACTTTCGAATATACCAATTTTCAGTAAAAAAAAAAAAAAATAATTATGATTTGCATTCATACGAAACAGATCTTTTATGCAATTAAATTTCATCCCACTTGAGATGTGGTTTTCATATAAAACACCGATTTGTAAAAATCGCGTTTAGAAAAAATAGCAAAACAGATAGATTTTTGTAGGTTTGTATTGTTTCAATTCCACTTTGTTCCACTTTAGATAGCATTTTTTTAATAAACAGATTTTGTGATACGCCTTTCATATTTATGGCAAAAAGGATTCTTTATTTCTTGTTTCATTTCCACATTGTTGTTGAAAAGCCCGTTTTGATTACGTGATCGACTTGTTTAAAAAAAAATTTTAATCGCACTTTGAATTCATATCCAACGTACTTTTTGTACTGTTTTAATTCCATTATTTTCACTTTATAGAACGCTTGAGTTTATAGAAAATTAGATAAATATTTACTTGAGAGAACAAAATTTTACCAATCTCATTTGGTATATACAGTAAATGAATTTTTAAAATTTTTCTACAGTTTCATTGCCATCTTGTTTCATTTTATTAAAAATTTTTATGAATGAGGCTTTGAATTTATGTAAAGCATATAGATTTCAGTGTTTTGGCACGGTTTCCTTTTCATTTTGTTTTAATAGTTTCAATAGGAACAATTTCTTTTAATATTTTGTTTTTATGAATTTATAGCAAGGTAGGCAGATTTATGCGGTTCTGTAGTGTTACGGTTCCACTTTTTTTTTTTTTTTATCTAGGTAAAATTTCCTTCAAAAGCATAAGTTTCTATGCACTTCGTTTTGTATTTATAGGCTCACAAAATTTCGCATTATTTTACTGTTTCAATTCCATTTTTTTCTGTTTGTAAAAAGATTTATTTCAAAGGAAAATTTTTTATATGTTTCGGATTCGTAGAAAAACATATTTCAGTATTTGTAATGTTCCAATTTCATTTAATTTCATATGAAACAAGCATTTAAATTTAGCGAATTTTAAGGAATCTTTTTGGAGACTTCATGTAATTTAGTTAGTTTGTTATACATATTTTTAAATTTTTTATAGAATAGAAACTTTTTATTAGTCATTTTCTTTACTACGCTGCAAATGTGTAGTGTATTGAGTGAATCAAAACTTATTATTTCAATCCACATGACTTTATACAGTAAACGAAAAAACTTTTAGTACAGCTACTTTATGTTTCGCGTCCACTTTGTTTCGCTATAAATAATTAATCAAAAACCTCAATAGTGAACAATTTGTTTTAAAATTTTTGTGTTCCAATACCATTTTATTTTTCTCATCAAAATGTGTTTGACTTGCACCAATAATAAGTTTTTATGCTTTTTAAATTTAAGGTTTTTGAGTTTTTTCTTTTTCGGTATAATTTTTCTTATGTTTTTTTTTATTTTTGTAATGTTGTTAAAAAAATGTTTCGGTTTAATTTAATTTTTTCTGTTCTTTTAAAAAACAAAGATACTGTTTTGGAACTTTACATATTTTTTAACTGATAATAATTTTTTAAAAGACTTTTTGGAAATGCTTATTTCACAAATGTATAATACTGAAGTTGGCTATAACTAAGAACTTAAATTAAATTGGTAAAGTATTATGTTTCAATTTCATAATGTTTCATTCCCTTAAACAACAATAATTTAAGCTTTTTAAAATGTTATACTTAATCACTAAAAACTGTGGGTTATTAAGCAAATTTACTTGAAAACAGCAGTGATCTTTTTAATTATTTTTAATATTTTAATAATTTATTTTTAAATCTTAAATCATTGTTAGTCAGTTTTGTGCCTCATCTCAAAATTGCTGCACCAAAAATCTGACCCAATCTAACTTATGGAAGATTTATAACCAAATTCGCATAACATCCTGTAATTTGTTAGCAATTTTCCATAAAATTGTAGCAATCTTGAGATGACTGCACAAAAAAAGGGAAAGTCTTAGAACAGAAAAAGACATGCAGTGCACAAAGGTATTGCTACCAAGAATATTAGCAAAATCTGAAAACTTCAAAGAAATAAAAAAAGAAACAGTTAAAAATTGTTAAATCTGCAATTACTCCAAATAAGTTACACTTAGATCTAATTGTTCTATGCACTAAAATGACAAGCTGGCACACAAAACTACATACAAAACTTATAATTATAATAAAAAAAAAGCTAGGTGACGTGTTGAATAATAAAAATTGGAGAGCAAACTATGATATAATTTACGAGATATTATTGTATTATTATACTACGTATTATTATACTTACATACATATGTATAAAAACAAAAACAAAAAATGAATGAAATGTACGATGAATATTAACTAAATAAATTTTTGACATTCCAATGGATAATATTTTCGATGTGCTGTTTAAGGTTTTAAAAAAAGATATGATTGATGTTTTATTTTTTGGTGAGGGAGCAAAGAGGGGGTAAGAAGGTAAGTTTTTGGTTGAAAGAAAGTGACCATACTCAATGTTTTTAACCGAAAATTATACAATTACCCTAAATTCTTACTATTACGCTCCGAAACAGTTCAACTAACTTTCCTTATGCCGTACAGGACATACACAAATTTTTCGTCTGCTACCACATATACAAAGTATCGATATGCATACCCTTGTGGTCAGCTGATTAAGTTAAGGCACATTTTGACTAGTTTTGGTTAACTTCCTTTTGTTTATTTAATGTTTATATTTTTTATAAAGTCATCAACCAACAGCATGAGGTATATACACTTGTGGACAGCTGATTAAGTCAAGAAACATTTTGACTAGTTGTGGCTATTTTTCTTTTCTTTATTTGATGTTTTTATTTTCTTATATAAAATTTTAACTGTTTATCTAACCAGCGTCACACAAATCTAAAATACAAGCTTGGTAAAAAAAATTATAAAAATTTAACAAACTTTAACATTTGCCCCCGAAAGTTTTAAACTGTATGGGTATACAAATTTCAAGACGCTAGAAAATCTCGTTGGCTTGTAATAATTTTTTTTGGCTGACGGTGTTGTGCATTTTCTTCCATATACATAAAATATGCTCGACAATTTCATTTGTATGGGAGAAAATTCTTAGCGACTTGAAATTTGCGCTTTAACCTACTAAAATTGTATGAGCTACACAACTGCAAACGCAAAATTTTCTAAAAATTCGAAAAAAAAGTTTAAAATTTTTTGGTACAAATGTTAAAGCTTGTTGAATTTTCATAATTTTTGTACGAAAGTTGAAATGTGGGTTCATGTGATGCTAGTTAGACAAAGTGCTGAAATTTTATATAAAAAAATAAAAACATTAAATAAAGAAAAGAAAAATAGCGAGTCATAGCTAGTCAAAATGTCACTTGACTTAATCCGCTGACCACAAGTGTATGTACCTCATGCTGGTAGTAGATGACTAAAGTAAAAAGGAATCTCATACCATGCCCGTGGCTGTTCGCGGCTCAAAGCTGATAAGCTAAATGTCAAATGTTTAGTCAGTTATGAAAAATGACAGCGACAGGTTGGTCGTTTGATATGAAAGAAAGCAAACATTCCAAATAACATTTGTAACACGCGTTTAATTTTATTTCTGATAAATTGACGATAACACACCAAAAGCAAACACTGAAACAACAAACCAGCGAAAATAAAAATACAAAAAAAAAATAATCGAAGCAAACCAAAATGGAAAGCGATTTCTGCTGATAACGTACGTAAGGCAAAAATTAACACAAATGCAAATAGCCTTTGTAAGGCGAATATGAGTTAATTTTATAATTTATTTAATAGCGAAGAAAGCAGTGAAAAGGATTCAACTACTTAATAAAAATATAAAAAAATTATAAGGAGCGATATGCGACTAAAATATTGTTATATAATAATATAATGTTGACTCATTTTTGTCTGGCTTCTTCAATTTGATGAGGTTGGTCTAACGTAGCACTGCCTGATACTAGTGAATATGGTGCCCTTATATTCCTTATAAGTACACTTGCGTTGCATTATTTTGATGAAATGACGGGGACCAGATGTTTGTGGCCAAAAATCGAGTTTTCTAAAGCATCGAAACAAACATTAAATTTTGTTTTTTTTTTTAGAATAAAAAGACAACATGAGAAAAAAACTTTAAAAATTATCGCAAATTGTTTACACAATAATACGGTGGCGAGAGTGTAAATAGGGAAAATTAGAGTTGGGCACTTTAGTTCGTTTGAGTGAACCGTTCAGTTGTAGTTCGTTCACCTTGGTGAACTAGTTCTTTAGTTCATATAGTTCATTCCGTTTATTTAGTTCAATTGAGGAATACATTTACATATCGACACCTGAGTGGAAGATCGACCTATCTCGACAGTTAGTTCGAAAACGCCCTATCTCAACATAATTTCAGTAGTATATTTTCAGTTGAGATAGGGTGTTTTTAAACCATATTGTTGTGCAAAAATATTAAATTAGAACGCTTGTTTGCATTTAAAAGCGTTCTACGCTAATTTAATATTTTCTCTGCGCCCGAAAAATAGTAGTAGCTATACAAATTTAGTTCAACGAAAAGACCGAACTAGTGAACTATTTAACTGAGATGAACTAGTTATTTAGTTCAAGAACTACCCAAGCCTAGGGAAAATATATTTTAGCAAGGTTTGGCTACTTTTCTTTACTTAAAAAATATTTATTATTTTTTTTTTTGAAAATATAACTTACTGTCTAAAAACATGTAAATCAAAATTTCATACTTTGTAAAACATTTATAAAAGTTCGAAGAAGAACCTAACAAATAATAATAGGTTAGGTTAGGTGCTCTGCGCTCAGCGCAGGTGGGCTGGAAAAGCCCGCTGTGATACCACTGGCTGAAACCAATTGTGGCTTTCCCTCTCTTAGTAATTGAACCACCGAGTGCGTTTTATATAGCACAAAAAGTCGAAATTGTTCGCCGAGTTGTTATCGAGATGATAAAGTGGCCGGTAAACTAAAGGTTAGATGAGAAAACGGCCCTTAGTCTATGTTTGCAGGAGGTTAGAGGTATTCCCGCATTCTGAGCACAATTGACTACAGATATTTCATTTCCGTCCTTGCCAGCTCGTCGGCTAGGTAGTTGCCAGGGATTTTTCAATGTCCAGGGACTCATACAACAATCAAGGAGCATTTTGATGTCAGCAGGTTGAGAGTCTTCCTGCATTCTATGGCTACTTTGGACGTTGCTTCGTTGGAATTAAGAGATTTGATAGCGGCCAGGCTGTCCGAATAGATAGCAATAGGACGCCCAGAAGGGGCGGAGGTTATAAGCCACCGAGCTGCCTCCATCATAGCGTTTAATTCTGCTTGAAAAATTCTACAATGGTCCGGTAAGCGAAACTGTTTAGCGCAGGCCACCATACGGTGAACCCGTAGAAAAGGATGGGTCTAATCACAGCTGTGTACATCGAATGTACTATATGTGGTTTTATTCCCCATTTTTCGCCTGTAGCCGTCTTGCAAGCATATAGGGCAGTATTGGCCTTCCTGGTCTTCAATGTTTGGCTTCCAGTCCAGTTTCTTGTCAAGGAAAACTCCAAGGTATTTGACCACGGTTGAGAGAGTAAGTTCCACCCCATTTAGGGTGGGAGATTTAAATAAGAGAGTTTTATACTTGCTTGCCAAAAGTACAAATTCCGTGTTGACAGGATTGACACTAAGCTGCAGCTGGACGCAACATCGCAGTGCATAGAGCATTCGGTCTCCTCCGCGGCGTCCCCGGCTGTTTCTGCGGAGGGATCATTCAACTACACAACCTTTCAGTCGTGAGTTGGAAGTTCGGAATTGCCTAATTTTGTGGATCCAGAGCGTCGAGTGCGCCACTAGAGACCGAAGTGATGTCATCACTGACTAGTTTTGAGACACTGGCGAAGATGATAGTTTGCCCATCTCCCGAGACCTCACCACCGTCCTACCTGGTGCCCGTAAGATCGGCTTGGAATCTTGCTGCCGCCAGGATTGACCCAGTTGGGTCAGAGTGGTCAGACCGGCCTGTTTTTTGTATAAACCTCATTTTTCTGGGCGGTGTTTTTGTTATTCATATCCGTTTCCATAATCCTCTACGTTGCTCCACAAACAAGCGCGGCATACCAGGAGGTTTAGGGGGTAGGGGAGGTGAAACTTCGACTTCATCAGCCTCCTTTACCGCGGAAAGGCCATTCTATCTCCTGAGGCGACCCGGTATCAGTAGAGCACCGTACGAATACAGCCGGCTACTGCTGAATGCAAACCATTCAACATATTTAGTTGTTAAGTTACAATATATTTGATAAGAATATAGCACCCTTTATAAAAAAATTACCATAATTTCTTACATATAAATACAAAACTATGCGCATTTGTACAACGAGAGATGCATACATATATATGTACATACAGTGACTCACACAAGCATTTTGCTTTCATTTCTTTACGATATACAAAACGATTTTATAGCACATTTTTTCGTTAATATTTTATGATAGTACCTACTCTGAGGGAAATAATGCATAGTAAAAATTAATACTTTACATTTGATTACAGTTAAAAGTAGGGCTGTGCGATTAATTGATTACTCAAAATTTTAATTAATCATAAAGTAAATAACTCAATTATTCGATTAATTGGAAATTATGATTACTCAAAAGTTCAGTTACTCGAGTAATCAAGATTTTTGATTAACCAAAAACAAAAATATTTGAGTAATTTGCTTTATGATTAATCAACATTTCGAGTAAAATGAGTAATCAACATTTCAACTCTTTACATATGTATAAAGTAGCTAAAGTTCTTTGATACTTTGAAAACAACGTTTCTGTTTTCAAAAATTAAAACAAAAAATTTTTTTCATATACAGAATGTAAAAAAGAAAATAAGCATTTTCCAAAGCACGAGCAAAATTATTTTTTTGAGTAATCATATTTCAAGTAACTCGATTAATTATCGTTTTGAGTAATAAAAATCTTGATTACTCGAGTAATTGATTAACCGAATAATTGATTAACCAACTTGCTCGAGTAATCGAATAATCGCACAGCCCTAGTTAAAAGAAATGCGTATTTAATATTTTCATATCGAAATTTAGCACGCACGAATTTGAATGACCACACCTGAGTACGGTACGAAAATAAACTAGTTTAAATATCGATTGTCAAGCAGTTTTTTACCCACTACAACTAGTTGAAGATCTAACTTTCTTCCTTGGAACGACGTGATATCCTAGGCATCCGTCAATTAACCGATTCTGCATTTAATTTCAACTAATTTAAAAAGTATTTGGCTTAAAGCACTTCAAAGTCAGTATGTCTCGTTTGAATATGCTCTCGTTCTGCACTTCACATTTATATGTATGGATGTACCTGAGTGCCAAAGATGCTTGCCACAATTTGTTGATGTCCAGGGAGTAAGAATTCGAATTTCATTGCAGGCAACATGCAAATAAAATTTTGGTTTTTGTTTTTATCTTGTTTATTCACTTCACGGATGCTGCCTTTTAGAACTTTCGTTGACGTTTTTAGTAAAATCAACGACGATTATGATTGATTTTAAAATTTTTTCTCTCAGTGTATAGCTCATTCATGCATGGGACACGAATTTCGATACGATACGATACCATATCAATAGTTTTGCCATTCGATACCGATACTTTTTACTGAATAGTTTTCAAACGATAGTTTTTGGAATAGAGTATCAGAACCTTTGTATCGTATCGAATCTGCATTTCACAGTCTAAAATGTCAAAATACAAACCATCAGTCTCTTTTATTTCTAAACCACATTAGAAGAAGAAGTCTAGCTTACGCAACCCAGCAGAAAACTAGCATCTAACCATGGTTGCGCACATTTGGTATTACAATCTACTGAAGTTTAGAAATAAAATAGGAATGCACCCATATTGTGATTAATAATATATTGTACATTATTCTAAAAATAATTGCTTTTATTAAATTATTTTATTTTGATGTGCTTAGTACATCAATATTTAAGCAATTAAGCATACATTCATTAAAATTTCTAACTAATCTATCAAACTTTTTTTTATACAAAATGTTGAAAATTCAACAAATCTTCCATAAAAATGTAGTATTAGAATAAAGCCCAAATCTGAAGTTGCTAAAAATTCGGTTCATCTATGGGACTTTTTGCCTACGGTGCTGAGCATTTCGTTCCATATAACGAAATTTTTTGTAAAGCCCATACAATTTTAGTTTGATAAAGTGCAAGTTGCAAACGTTGATTTTTAATATTGCATTTTTTTTTTTTTGAAAAAGAACAGTTTATAAAATCTTACTTTAGAAAAAATTCATTTTATACGAAAAAAACTCGTCCCCAAAAAAAAAGTAGTAAGAAATCAGCGCTATATTTTAGCCCTTTGAAACTTATACCTTATTAAACTAAAATTTTATGGAAGTTTGTTGAATTTTCTAAATTTCGTATAACATTTGAAACTTCGATTCATGCGGTTTTGGTTAAAGCATAAATACTATATTATTATTTTTATAAAACAAAAAAAAAATGTAACTCAAACGTCATCGTTAATATTAAAGCAAATCAACACGTGAGCACTTGTTTGAGTCACTGTATGTAGGTAACACAAGAACTGAGTTTACAAATTTAAGCGATAAGATAACCAAATTATAGCGATTCGCAAGTATGTATTTAGTTCTGTTGGTAGCAACATTTTTGTTCATTCCAAGCATTTTTGGACATTTAAGCGATTGTTGTATTTAGTTAATAAAACAACAACATAACACTGCTAATGCAACAATAAAAATAATAGAAATATTATAATTGCAAATGCATACATATGTATGTACAAAGTACTACAAGCTAGAAATCGCTGTCAGCGCTGAATTGGTTAGCGGGGCGGACATTCAGGCGGGCGTAGGCAACTTGTACGCAAACTGATAGGCAGTTGTTGGAGCAGATGCGCCAACAGAGAAATAAAGAGAGTACGCACCGGAAAAATTTTATATGCAGAAGAAAATACACTAGAGTCTGCAGAATCTTAAGAGTCAGTTTAGTAACGACAAATAAAAGGGTTTCTTTCACCTTCCCTGCTGTGCGGCGTCTATCATTCTGTGTTGAAATTAATTGGCGAACGCTGTTTGGCGCTACAATTCTAAGTATTGTGTTAATTAAGTGCTTAAGTGTTAGAATTGTCATCTTGATCGGATGGTACAATAGCTGCGGGAATAGTTGAGTACTTGAGATAAGAAGGGCATGCAAAATATTAAAAAAAAAAATATGCAAATAGAAAACGCTAAACAATTAAATGAAAAGCAGTAAAAGCGCCAACTATACTAAAGAAGCAGTTTGCGTTAATAAAGATCAGTTTCGTACTTTCTCATCTCTGTTATCGTAACTAGAGTTGTTTGTAGTTAGTGGTCGATTAGTTGGAGCATCTCTAATCAGTTGGGAGGCGTACATTGCCAGTGCGAGTGCGAGTGTTTGCGCAGCGCGAGTTCTTACGAATCGCAATTTTTTTTTTGAGTTAATGTGGAGTGTGAAATCTTGCTTTATATTTTATTAGCATATTCAGTATTTTTCTGCATATGATTACTTATAAAAAAGATAACAAATATGTATATTTATCTAGTTATATGTACATCACGTGAATATATAAGTGAAGTGTGGTGGTTAAAAGTGAGATACAGACAATTTTAAATAAATACGATTCGAAAATTTGAGATTTTTATATTAAAAATTATACTAAAAATCGTGATTTTAGATTCGTAGGAAACCAAAAATATACTCCAATACAAAATTATTACATAAAAAAGAATAAAATAAAATTTTTACGATATTTACCTAAGTATAAGAAAAATATAAACATAAATTAAAAGTTTGAAGCGACTAAAATTCGCACGGATTTTTAATATGTCTATTTTTGCTGATATGGAAAAAATTCGAAAAACCGTTTCCAAAAAAAAAAAACTTCAAATGATCAGCGGCCGCAAAACTGCAAAAGCCGTATTAACAAAAAAAAAAAAAAACAATACTAATAAAAACCAATGGGAATTTTAGCCGCTTCGAACTGGCACTTGATTTGAATCAAAAATTCATGGGCCATTAAACTCCACACCCAAAAATTTTATAAAAACTCAGACTAGAACGTTAAAGATGTTATGAATTATTGTTGAACTTATTAAGTTTTGTAATGTTTGTTTGGAATTTTTATTGGCATAAATACCGTTCAATGAATTTAATAGTGTCATAGCTCCAAAACGCAAAGCTCTGGAGAAACGTCAATAAGACCTAAGGCTGAACCAACCCAACTTATCACAGAACCCAGTAGATAGCAATGATTGATTTTTGAAGAAATTCTATGAATTTTCCAGTATTTTCCGTGATCTAAGCTATACTCGTTTAGAGTTAACAAAAATTCAGAAACTTACTGGCCGGATTTGAGAAATAGTTAAATAAATATCTGATAACTAAATATTTAAAAATAAAACTATTAAATTGCATGTGAGCTAACCGCAAACGTACATACATACATAAAAAAGTTGAAAAGTTAAGTGCAGCACTTTATCAAAACTGCAATCGTTTAAAAATTAATTAGCATTTTTTAATACACAGCAGGAAGTTGCATAAATTTTAATGCATAAATAAGCGCCGTAATGCATTAAACAGTGAAGTGGCGAGGCGCTGAGTGTGCCTAAAAGTAGGCAAATGTGAGTGAAACAAAAAGGCTTCAAGTGGCAAACGAAAGCTACTTTGAAAAAGTGAAAGCTACAAGAAATAGAAGCCGCAGAGTGAAACACTTAAAAGAAATGGACTTCAAGTGAGCAAAATAAGTGAATCAATAACGAAAATGTGAAAAATAATTATGTAAAATTCTATATGTTTATTAATAAAGCTTTTATAGTTATTTTCACTAAAATTCAGTTACTAAGAATCTGCACACTTTGCTGCCTATAATTAAGAGCAACAACTGTAACGCGCAAAAGTATGCCTCATTAATTGACAACTAAGTGTTGTTGCTTGCTGTTAGAAATGTGTAAGAAACATACATGCGTACATATGTATTAGAGATGCCAGATCGAAGTAAAAAAAAAATCGATTTTTTAATCGATTAGAATCGAAATAAAAATAATCCATGCAGGAAGGAATCGTCAAGTTCGATTCATTTATACTGTCAAATAACGTATTTTACTTAATTTTTATAAAGAAACATAACACGACCAAACTTTTTTTGTAAGTAATTTTACATACATACGGAGTTCATTACGGTTTCAATATCCAAATTTATTCAACAGCTATCAAGTTGCTAACAGTCCGGAGGCTAATACTTTTGAAAAAAATTAAATAAAAAAACATGTGGTATAAGGTTTTCCTTTATTTAAAGAGAGATTTAAAGTCTATTCTTAAACTGAATTTCCGACAGGCATTGAAATGACAAAAAATGTCTACCATTTCAAAAATGCCATCTGGAAACAAACACAATGTCCAAAATAGTCATTAAAAATTTTGTCATTTGAGGCCGAGTGGAAAATTCAGCATTAGCCCCACCTAAGAAAATGGTAAAAATTTACGAATTTTTCGTTTATCACAAATGAGAAAAAATTTTGTTTTTCTTTAAAATTATTTTATTTTTTAAGTGTATTATTCAATGGAGCTTAGATATATATATATATTTTTTTTGCAATACAGGCGATTTTAATTATTACTATTTTTTTAATTTTCGCTAACTCGATATTTCACTTCTTAAAAACCCTTTTTAGAAAAAATCTGCTACATACTTCACTTCTTAAAAACCCTTTTTAGAAAAAATTTGCTACAAAACAGGATACCTATCCAACTTTTTTCAAATTTTTTATTTTATTTATAGGATTCCAATTTTTGGAGTTTTTGTTGTATGGCTAATAGCCATAATTTTATTAAAGGTTATTGAAACAAGTAATTTTTAGCAAAAAAAAAACCGACTTCAACTCTCATATAAAAAAAATATATATATATATATATATCTCATGATCCACTGATCGGATCTTAACCAGATTACTGAGACACTATCTTTCCAATGCAAAAAGAATTATCGAAATCGGTTGACGTGGTCCAAAGTTATGCGGTAACATACATATAAAAAATAAAAAATAAAAATACAAAAAAAATATAAGAAAATATTCCGACGAACTGATAACCTCCTCCTTTTTTGGAAGTCGGTTAAAAATTTAATGTCGATTCACGAATTTTTTTAATCGATTCACGGATCGAATCGGAACAAAGAAATCGAAAAAAAAATCGAATCGGAAGTGCTCGATTAATCGATTTTCGATTGAATCGATTTTAAAATGGCGTCTCTAGTATGTATATGTTTAAGTATGTATGGAAGATTGTGCGACAATAAAGCCAAGCGCTGAAGAATAAAATGCGTTTATCCGAAAATGAGAAAATTCATGGTGTACAAGTACTTATGAGGAAAGTACACAGCAGGATTTATTTTGGTGAAACATGTCACTCTAGAAAGCAAATGTTCTGGCAAAAAAAACAACAGTTAACTTGCTGTTATTTGCTGCTGTGCTGTGCTTAATCATAACTCAATTAAATGACTTGACATAATTTATGAAGAACGATGATGTATTTTTTTGGGGTGTCAACGGCTAAAAGTTTACCACAACGTAGCGGGAGTGTAATGAAATTGTCTGCCGTGACACAAGTGTTTAATGGGAAGCTCATTTTGGGCATGATATCTAAATACATACATACATACTTACCGCCCTATTCCCACACCACTGACAAAACTCAGCGGCTGACTATTGCCTTTACTACTGCGCCTAATACTATGCCGCAAATTTATTTTAAGCTGTCGTATGACAATTGTCAGTTTTATTGTTATGACCTACTGAGTAAGTGACAACGGCGAAACAATTTTTATATTGTGTTTTAGGCGCAGTAATTGTGACAATAGTCATATGATGAATTTTGTCAGTGTTGTGGGAATAGGGCGGTTAGATTGAATTCACTATAAATTCTAATAAATGCGCCTAAATGTAGTTTATAAAAAAAAAGTTTGCGAAATATATTTTACTAATTCCTCAAGTGTAAGTGCAGGCTTTAACTGATGCTTTGTCTATCTATTGAATGTTTTAAAATGCGTTTTCCTAATTAAATAAAAAGTGTTAAAAAATAGTTCTAAAATAGTTCTAAAATATCTGTCAAGTGCGCACCAAAAAGAAAGTTTCGAATTCTAATATCAACACCAAATAACCAACAAATAAAAATGGATTTTCACGATCCTTACGATTACGAAATCATTTGCGAGCCCACCTTTGAGGTGCAACCGATTCAACTACTGGGCTATGATGAGTTTCGCATCAGATTTATGGGTAAGTAAGTAGTTAAATATGACTGAAAATACATACTGAAAATAATGAGGAATGCAATGCGAATAATGATAACGAATGATAAGCTTTTAACTAAATGGATGTATGAATATTTATATACATGCATAGGTATATCCAAAAAAGTTAGTCTAAAACTCGTAATTAACCAAGCGCACTTTTTCTCACCGGTATTTATCTTTCGCTTCAGTTCCTCCCATTTTTATGCCCAATTAATATGATAACGGGGAACATGTGTGGAAAAGCTTGTTTATTTCCATTATTATCTTGCCTTTATATTTGGTACGTACATTAGTGTGCACCTTATTTCTATGGGGATAATTTTTTGTAAACTACAAAGCAAGCACTGGTTATAAAAACGTGCTCAATAAAAACTTTCAAAATCGGAATCGTTTTTCATATCCTGTCAGGTTTGGAAGTAATATAGCCTTTCTTTTGTCTAGTTTAAAGTCTCTTGAGGCACATCTTTCCATTATCCGATTTTGATTTTTTTTTTTTCACAAAGCACATTTTTGCAACCACATGAACCCATCGAGTCTTGCTTTATGGGTCACGGTTGAAAAAATAAGGACCACCCTCATATGCATACATACATACATACATATGTACATACCAACTTGCCGTATCTGCAATTGCTTGTAAACAAATGAACTCTATTTACGAAGATAAATATCGTATAACTACACATGTATGTATGTAGGTACATTTGCTTATTTACATACAAATTTACGTATGTATATGTATATGAAAGTAAGATTCCAAGATAAGGATTAAAATTCTACTCAAAGCAATTTATGCGGCTTTTTTGCAATGTTTTAATTGAATAAGAATTTCTTTGTTAAGATTTATTTATAAAAAAATAATAAATATTAAAATTGCTGTTTTAATTTGGTATACATTTTCCTGAATATCCACTAGGCATTAAATGACAAAATATTGAATGACATTAATGGAAATTAATAAAACTCCGTTTTATTACGTTCAAACAAATTGCCATTACGCTTGTTTCTAAGAGACATTTTTTGCCATTTCAAAGACTAGTGGAAATGCGACATTAGGCCAAAGTTTATCTTATTTCAACGCGACAACACAAATTAAAATTTCAAGTTTAGAAATGCTTATAATTCACCTTCTTGTGGGTACATTAGGGTGCATCACCAAATTATAACATTCCAAAACGAAGTTTCAGGCAGGACGACTAACTGTCGTGTTTTTTTTTTTTGAAGTGAAACTTCTTTAGCATCGGTTGGTTGGTTGCCAGTAAATTGTAAATTGGCAAATTCAACGGAAATTGCACACGGAAATGGTGCAACGGAAATGATGCAACGAAAATGGTGCTACGGAAATGGTTGGGGCTGAAACAAGTGCTACTTGCGTGTATGCATATGGTATTAATTTAACAAAAATTTGCTAAGAAAAGGTTAAAGAATAACACTTAGAAAAAGACCAATACAAGAACAAAGTAAAGGTGGCTACATACATAGATAAAGAAAAATATAAAGGCAAAGGTAAAAATAAAAACAAAGCAAAAACAAAAATGCGTAAAGATATGGGCAAAAATGAAGACCAAGGTAAATTAAAACACTTTACTTATATATATAAGGGCAATTGTGCAGGGGAATATGTAGCTGAAAAAAATGATGAACATAAAAGTAAAGACAAAGAGGAGGATGAGGACACCGATAAAAGCAAAGATGAGGATAGGGGAAGAAAGACTAAAGTAGAGGTAATTAAAGGGGAAAGGATATAGAGAGATACAGACTCAGTCTGGGAACTATTTTGGGATTTTAGAGATTTTCGGGATTCTCGGGACTTATCGATCAAATAATCGATGTTTTTATCGGTTTTGTTATCAATATTTTTATCGCTTTTCTTATCGAAGTTTTATCGATATTGTTATCAATTTTGCTATAGTTTTTTTTTCTGAACTTATCGATATAATAGTCTATATTTTTAACAATTTTGTTAACAATATTTTTAGCTATTTGTTATCGATTTTGTTATCAATATTTATCAATTTTGTTAGCGATATTTATCGATTCTGTTATCGATATTTATTGATTTTGTTAGCGATATTTATCGATTTGGTTATCGATATTTATCGTTTTTGTTATCGATATTTATCAATTTTGTTTGGATATTTATCGATTTTGTTATCGATATTTATTGGTTTTGTTAGCGATATTTATTGATTTTGTTAGCGATATTTACCGATTTGGTTATCGA